>NC_137825.1:15919494-15936994 GCF_963921795.1 Nannobrachium achirus | reverse complement strand
TAAAGTCTTATTTTAGTTGCTTCTCTTAAGCTCGCGACCCTCCTTGCCCATCGGCCCCCACCGTTGCACTTAGGTTCACCGGGAAAACCGCGGCCGCTCCTGTTACCCCCTCTCTCTCTCTCTCCCACCCATAAAATCGGAATGTAGAAGGACTGAACAGGGCATAAACTTGAGCTGTTTATTTAAAGACAAAACCTAATCCACCTTTTCACAGTTTCTGGGCAAGTGATAAAACAGTAGATTTGCAGCACAGCACCGTATACAATGTCAGAGCTTGTCAGAGACCCAAAAAAAAAGAGAGGAGGAAAAAAAAGTTTCTTCCTCTTGGTGTGTACCTATATATAATCAGGGGTGTCGCACCAAATTCTGGGCCCTGGGTACAAGGATTCACTGCGTTATTTTGTGCTTCAACAATTGAAAAATAGCAGATATACAAGCTTACAGTGCGGCACCGAGTGCCCGCTGCAAGCTTGTAGATCTGCTATTTTTGAAAAATCTTGATTTTTTTTTTGTTGAAAAACCTACAGTATGTTTCTATGTCAGTGGTGCTCAAACTTTTTCATGTGAAGGACCTCCAAAATGATATGTATTTGACCACGGACCCCCATCTCAAAATATTTGTTACAAATGTTCGCTTAAAAAATACATATATTCAAAGATTTTCACGATTTTTGCGGCACTCAGTGCTGCGTTGTGAGCTTGTATATCTGCTATTTTTCAATAGCTAAAGTATAAAATAATTAAGGCCCCTCCACCATTGGGCCATAGTAACTCAGTCCCACTCCCCCCCCCCCCCCCCCCCCCCCCCCCCCCCTTGTGACGCCCCTGTATATAATCACAGCAGCTTTATGTTCAAGTCCTGCTCGGGACCTGTCACGGTATTGGCTCTCCCATCTGTCTCTGTTCACCGTACATATCTAACGATCTGAAATAACTGTTTGCAGAGTGGCGATGGCGCGTGCCGTCTTCATTCCTTTGCTGAAGACTTGTTGTGACTGATCTCCTATAGTCTCCATATCCCTGTGCATGCTTCTATGGGCATCAAGTTCTTTAGCAGCCGTCGTCCAGGTCTCGTATTTTGCTTCCTTTTAGACATCATTTAGTCAGTGATTTATTTGGTTTGTGACAGGGACATCCAAAAGGACCCTCATGGAAGGGGAGGTGAGCGCATGGCCTCGTCATGTTCTCTCTGTCTTGCAGTTTTTTGTCTGTTTTTCACTAGAAGATGTCTCATTGATGCAGTGAATATCACCATCTTCTGATCAGCACCAAGGTTCAGTCACTTAGGCACACGATGGGCATAAAAAAAAGAGATCTTAGCTTCTGCTGTGCCTACATTTTTGTAGGGGTAGAATACATCCTGAAGGCAGTCAAAAAAAATCACACCCGTGTGAACTGAGCGGTGGTTTACTCACCTAGTCTCAACAGCACCCTCTTACCCACCAACCCCTCCCCCCTTCCCCCCTGTGTGTGTGTGTGTGTGTGTGTGTGTGCGTGTGTGTGTGTGCCTGGCCTGGCCTGGCCTGAAAACAGCGCCACTCCCTTAACATGTGTGGTCAAAAAAGGTACTACACCACAGGCTTCAGGCTACATACAGACCCACCCACCCACCCACATACAAACATACCTACACACACGGCCACGCTATGGAGACGGTGTGACCACCGCTCAATAACTGTCTGGCCATAATCCTTGAACCCTGACATCAGCTTGTGTGGTAAGTGGAGGGCCAGGCACACACGCACACGCACACACACACACACACACATACACATACACATACACACACACACACACACACACACACACACACACACACACACACACACACACACACACACATGTGCGAGCGCACACACACAGCCACACACACACTTGCACTTTGTTTTTCAGGACTTCCTGGTATTTGGAACAAAAAGTGAATACGTTCAGCCCCATATTCTGACTCTTGTTTCCTTCGAAAATCCCCCGCCCGGGCATTTTGACTCTTTTCTTACCTCACTCCTTTTGCCTGAGCCTTTCCGTGGTGGCGTTTGAGGAAATGCCCCGTGCCAATTGTCCACCCGTCTTCCTCCCGCGTGGCGTCGTGTGACACACGGCGAGCACCGCGGGGCTGATTCTGTAGCTCCCAGCATTCTTGTCAGGTAATTTTAGGCTCATCTGTGAAGCTGATATGTGCTCCAGTCCGGGTATGATCTGTATACGATTTATCGTATGTCGTCCACGCCCTGTTGAGTTATATTTAGTCATCATGTGTACACGCTGGCGTGTTTATGTCATCTGTAACTAAGCCAGGCACCGTCCAATTATCTGTTTGCTTCTCCTGCCTATTGTGTTTGTTGTGGTCCAAGCCCTGCCAGGATCTGACAGTCGTTTGCTCGCCCGCTACGACATGACAGCGGCCATAGCTTCATCCCCCGTTCCAGGCACGCGCTTGTCATTCACGCAAAGTAGTCGGCTACTTTGCTATTAAAGTAAATCCGGCATGCACACATTTACACATTTACTGTACACATGAAGTGTCTATAGTTGTGTGTTTTGCATATGCCCATTCCCTAGATGCCCCCTGCTTAGTTTTTTTCATTGTTTTATTTATTTATTACATTGTGTGGTGCGTACCGACCGGGGCCTTCAGGAGGGTTTGTGTGCGGGTGTGCTTGTCATAATGTGCTTGCATTTGTGTGTGTGTGTGTGTGTGTGTGTGTGTGTGTGTGTGCGTGCGCGCGCGTGTGATCCTAATGATGCTTTCCTCCTACACTCTATCGGGCTGTCAGCACAGTGCCGGTGACTGTCACACACGCCACGTCCCCCCCCCCTCCCCTCCCCTCCGCTCCCCCCCTCCGCTCCGCGTCCTGCTGAGATGGGTCATTTTTCAGTGTCAGGACAGAAGATTCACTCTGGCACCAGATTGATCCGGGACACGTTGGACTCATTATTCTCCGTTTGCACACGTCTGCTCCGTGCAGAACCCCTACACAAGTCGACAAGAACGGCGAGGCGAGGCGAGGCGAGGCCCCGCGCACACACACACACACGGCAGAGGAGGAAGAGAGAGAAAAAAACACACACACACACACACACACACACGCCAGCTCTCCTCAGTGCGTTGTTAACCGGCGTTCTAAATTGGGCTGTGTCGCTCTGCCGTTTCAGGCCAAATTAAAAAGCACAACGGAAATGAGTCCCCACGATACTCGACATCATGTGTTGAGAGCCTTTTGCTCTCAACAAGCGTGTTTGTTTGTTTGTCAGTTGAGGACTCACACATACTCAACATACTCAAATCCATCCAAAACCATGTGTTTTTCATAACCCTACTACCACTATCGCATTTTCATGTGGATCTCCTCACCTGCTTCCACTTTGTAAACCTGTCCCCCGTATCGGCCTTAGAATCTTTTTTTGTCCCTGTTCACCTTGGTTGTTTTTTTTTTTAAATCTATCTCTCTCGTCTCACCTGCCTTTCCAAAAATGTTCAGCCTCCTCCCGATTCTGTTTGACACCCCTATCAGTAAGGGTCCATTTGGTTTCATTTGTATACTGTCAGAGTTACATACTTGTAGGGGTCTATTTAGACCTCCCAAAAGGAACCCAGAGAGTCCCTGGACCCCAATTTGAGGACCATTGGTCTAAATGGTTTTTGTTACCATGTAGGTGGTTGTACTGTTAAGTAACTTGAAAAATAACCATAGAAACCAACATGAAAAAGAATAGTGATAAGATTGTGTGTCGTGATACTGCTTGGAAGAATATTGTGATATTGTATTTTTCCATATCCCCCAGCCCTACTCGGACCCCACTTTGAGAACCACTGGTCTCTCTATCAGTTCTTCTGTCGTTCCTCTGTCCCTCTCTCTTCTCCTCTCTCATCCCTGTTGGTGTCAGGCTGGATGGAGAGTTGGGACGGCTGTGAGTGTGTGAGGATGAGAGGAGAGGGAGGGAGGGAGGGAGGGAGGGAGGGAGGGAGGGGAGGTCAGGGCCTCGGGCCCCTGGTAGCGTGGTATTTTAATCTGGGCTATTTGTAATGACAGGCCTCCTGCGAGCCCGGAGGAGTGGCGGTCCGGGGGTCTCTGACAGGTTCTAATCGCTGACAGGGAAAGCAGCTCAGGAATGTGCCGGGGAAGACCCCGCCTCCCTCATTCCACTCCCGCCACTGTCATCCCTCGCTCTCTCCCTCTCTCTCCCTCTCTGTTCCTCTCTGTCCCTCGCTCTCTGTCCGTGCATGTATCGAGAGATTGTTTTTTCACGTACGTCTGTTCCCTTCTTTGTCTTCTTTATTCTTTCTCTCTCTCTCTCTCTGACATTTTGGCTTTTGTCCAGGGGCTGCTCCCTGCCACGGAGGCCCCCTCTATCTCTCCGTCCGTCTCTCCCTCTCTCTCTCTCTCTCTCTCTCCCTCTCTCTCTCCATTCCCGTCTATGGTCCAGTCCTGCTCTTGTGGCGGGCTGCAGACAGTTGTTGACATTCCCCCGGGTGTAAAGGCCGGCCCATCTCCATGCTATGCATTGTCATCGGCGTGCCAAGCACCTCATCACGGCTCAGTGTCTTCCTGTCTGTCCATCCGTCTGTCTGTCTGTCTGTCTGTCTGTCTGTCTGTCTGGGGGTGTGTCTAACAAGGTCGTGGGATCAGGGCCAGGATAAGTGTGTGTGTGTGTGTGTGTGTGTGTGTGTGTGTGTGTGTGTGTGTGTGTGTGTGTGTGTGTGTGTGTGTGTGTGTGTGTGTGTGTGTGTGTGTGTGTGTGTGTGTCCGTCCGTGTGAGTTTTCTCTCTCTCATTCTAAAGCATAATGAGTTGTAGTGGAGCGTTAGGTGTCGTGTGTGTAATGGCAACTAGAAAGGTGGATATGGCGTTGTTGCCGCTAGTCTCACCTGGCCAGACGTATCAGATCTCCGCCTGCCAACACGTCTGGTGACATCTAAATTCAGCATAGGGGCTAGAACTGAGTTTGACAGAGATTTAAGACCAGTAAGATTCCCTAATCGGGAGATAAGCAACCGTCAGGTCGCATGTAAAAATAAATGGGACAGATCCTTGTTGATGACATGATTGTAGACATACTGTACCGCTTTGTGTGATTTTAGGGCAACATCTGTAGGAGCAGTGTCGAAAAATGTGTTTGAAAAAATCGGCCCGATGGTGGCGCTAAATGGGACATACCTATGTCATGGCATGGTTTTAGGGTGGTCCCCCTCATATTGGGAAGGTATCAGGAGTGTTTTTCAAAGCAGTGGGTGCAGTTTTGTCGGTGGCCCCTACATTGAATTCAGATGTGGCCAGATTTATTGGCAGATATCTCCGATACATCTGGCTGTGTGAGACTACGTTGGCACTGAATGGCTATTGAACTGAGTGAGTGAGTGAGTGAGTGAGTGAGTGAGTGCTTGAGTGCGTGAGTGAGTGAGTGAGTGAGTCCACATTAGGGATGGGACGATGCGCGATATTATCGTTTATCGGGATAAAAAACTCTCACGATAATCGTATCGTGGAGATTTAATTTATCGTGATGTCGTCCTCCGTCGTGCACTGGCATCAATTCACATTTTATTTGCCGAGCCGCATATCCGGTACCATTTAAACCCTCTATAATTGGTAAAAGGTACTTGAAATATATGTAGTTGATAGTCTTTTTTTCACTCTCTATCAAACGTCTTTGCCAAAAAATAGCAGATCTACAAGCTCACAGCATTGTGAGCTTGTAGATTAGCTATTTTTGGGCAAATGTTCCGCCCCAAGATAATGGATTTTGATTATCGCGATTATCGCGATTTATTTTGTCACAATAATCGTGATATGAAATGTTCATATCGTCCCATCCCTAGTTCACATACAACACAAGCTCATGTCAGGGTTCAAGGATTATGGCCAGACAGTTATTTTGACTGACTTCACTTCAGGGTGTATTTATTCTACCCCCTACAACATTACTAATGGCAGCGCACAGCAGACGCTAAGATCTCACTTTTTTTGATGCCCATCGTTTGCCTAAGTGACTGAATCCCCCTCTCTCTCTTGGTGCTGATCAGAAGAGGATAGTATTCACTGCAACAATCGAGACTTCTCCCAGTAAAAACATTGTAAAAATGAAATGAATAAAATAGACAATTTACAAGATCACAGCATTTTGAGCTTCTATATGGTGTACAATAAACTGCATAGGGCTTACCGTATGTGGTTAAAGGACTTGTTTTTTTACAACAAGGGTTCATATTTTAGATTGTAATTAGAGAAAAGAAAAGATGAGTGTTAAAATATTTTCATTTACTGCTTTCGATCGTTTTAGACATTTTAATGACTTTGATTTCAGTGGTTGGGGGCATGCATGCAAGTGGCATTATAGTGGCAATATGTATTTTTAGACACAATAAGCCCATTCCCCAAGATGTCCTTTAAGGCGTGTTATGTCAACGAGATCCAGTTAAATGTGGTTACATGACCATTCTGGGAGCATATAAATCATGTCTTTTCACATGTATTTGTGGACATTGTGGGTGCAATTGAGAGACTTTTCAGCTTTTGTGGTGATGGGATAGTGTGTCAGCTCCAGACTGTAGAGTGCAAAGTCTCCGGTTAAATTCTGACCGGAGGCCTGTGTTGCATGTCATGTCTTGGCCATCTCGTCTTTTCAGAACACAGAGAAGGCATTACAGAATAATCTGAGAATATGAAAAAAGTGTGACAATATTTCCAAATGCGAGTGCAGGTGAGCCGGGCGTAGGAACATGAGCTGTGGGCTCGCTCCCAGACAGCTGAAACCGGAGCCCCGTCCTATTCTTACCGCGCCGTTGTGATCGGGACAGGCAGAAACGCAGCCTTTTGATTTATGGTCCTGATGGGTTATTGTCACTGGAAAGGGAGAATGTCATGGCAGGGTTTCTGTTTAGACGAGCTCAACTCCATTTCACGCCTTCATTGTCTTTAGCGTTTGTTTGTCGCAGTGTTGCTGCAGAGCGAGGAAAGGGAATCGCGAGGTTCGCAGACAAACAATCCTCGGCTCACAGTTTAAAACAAGTAACCCAAGTCACAGAGAAAGCTTATCACACTACGACAACGCTTAAGTTAAGAGCTTGATCGTTTTTTTGTTTTCCTCTCATTGTTTTCTTTTGGCAAAAAAAAAGGGTGAAAGTGATATACATTACAGCTACATAGCGTCAGTCATTATTCTAACAAGTGCATCAAGTCAGGAAGTAATTTTCCACCGTCTTCTCACGATTTGACAGAACCAAAGAACAGTCAAAAATAAATACATAAATAAATAACTATACAAGAACAGCCAGAAGTTTTGCAGGTGCCACCACCAACTTTTCCGTCCCGCTTCCCCTCTCGGTTGGCAAAGGACAGCCATGATGCCCAGGTGTCGTTTTGTCCTGACAGTGCCAAGTGGAGCTGAAGCCATCAGAAGCTGGCACACTCTGGGCATGGACCGCGGCCCCTTCTTCCTCAAAGCCTTCCCCTCGTCTCCCTCCTCTCCCCTCGCAGTCCCCGCTGCTCTGTAGCCCAGGGACCTCATTAGGGCCAGACTTCCTCTTCATTTAATCCATTCAGACCGGGCACGCATTATTTAATGCTTTAACTATTAAAAAAACAAGTGCCACGCTGCAAGCTTGTAGATCTGCTATTTTTTTTCTCTTTTTTTTTTATCGTGAACATTTGAATTTTGACACAATTTTGACCCGATTCTATAAGTGTCTTCTAAATCCTTCTAAGGTTTTTTTGAAAAACGCATGTTTCTACGTCAGTGGTTCTCAAACTCTTTCATGTCAAGGACCCCTAGAATTATATTTATTTGGCTGCCGACCCCCGTCTCAAAATGTTTTGTATCAGGGACCCCCCCCCCCAGAAGCAAATATTTGAGTTACAAATGTTCACTTTAAAAATGAGATATTCAAAGATTTGCTAAAGATTTCATGATTTTTCGAAAATAGCAGATCTACAAGCTTGCAGCGCGGCACTCGGTGCCGCGCTGCAAGCTTGTAGATCTGCTATTTTTCAATAGTTAAAAGCATTCAATAATTCTAGGCCTAAACGGCTTAATCCATTTTTCATAGCCTAAAAAACAGTCCCTGATCTTTAAAAATCCTGGCTAATTTAAGCCTGGATCTCCGGGAAAAGTGGGGAAATGTGATGAGAAGAAGAAGAAGAAGAAGTAGAAGAGGGGGAAAAAAAATAAAGAACCAGAGCCGTACGTGAATGCTTCTTCATATAACATATCTGAGCGTCTCGGAGGCGCGAGGATTAAATGTTTTCGTGGACGAACAGAATGTCCAGAGCGGCACGACGCAGGCCCCGCCGCCGACACGAGGACTACAGTACTTGACCCGGAGTTGTAGAACCCCAACAGTCTTCACGAACCCCCCCCCACCTCTCCTCTCCTGCCGGGTCTTGTGGGAGGCCGTGTGCCTTAAGTCGGCCTAATGAAAACATTGGTAATAACATGCTCCCGGCCTCAGTTCCTTTAACCCATTCAGGCCTAGAATTATTGAATGCTTTAACCAGTGAAAAATAGCAGATATACAAGCTCACAGTGCGGCACCGAGTGCCGCGCTGCGAGCTTGTAGATCTGCTATTTTTGGAAAAAGTCGTGAAAATGTGTGCAAATCTTTGAATATATGTATTTTCAAAGCGAACGATTGTAACTCAAATTTTGCTTCTGGGGGTCACTGGAACTAAATATTTTGAGATGTGGGGTCCGTGGCCAAATACATGTCATTTTGGGGGACCTTAAAATGAAAAGGTTTGAGAACCACTGACATAGTAGTCTCTCAAGAACAAACTAACTGAGCTCCAGTTAAGTGAAAAGGACCTTTTCTTTGACGATGACTGGCCAGATTGCTGACATAGAAACATAGGTTTTTCAAAAAACCTTAGAAGGATTCAAAAGACACTTATAGAATCGGGTCAAAATTCAAATTTTCACGATTTTTCAAAAATAGCAGATCTACAAGCTTGCATATCTGCTATTTTTCAGTAGTTAAAGCATAAAATAATAATACATAGTAATGTGTACCCGTTCTGAACGGGTTAATTATGTATCTCCGGCTGGGTACCGGAGGGCCCGCCTGTAGGCTCACAGCTTCACTTGTTGTGGAGCTCAAGTTTAATTTCGTCACTTGACAGGCAGAAACCTCGATGATTCATCTTTATATGTTTTTTTTTCTTCATAAATTAATGCCCTATACGTACTTCCTGTGGCAGTGGCAGCGCAAAAGTAGCGTAAATAGGAGATCTACAAGCTAAGGCTGGGCGATATTAGGAAAACCTTCGATATTCGATAAGCTTGTTGAATGCCTCGATATCGATATTACTCACGATTAGTGATTACGATTATTAGTAACAACAAATGCATTATGGTTTTTAATGTTTTTCTGCTTTAGGTCCACTGCCTGCCTAACCCAGATAGTGAATAGTATATCCATGCATGCACACTCCACAGTACACATAGAATACATAAATTAAATGCCTTATTTCCAGTTTCCAAATGAAATAACCATACCTGGTTACAGATGGACTGCTTTTTTGCTTGTGCTACGTGCATGCATAGTGTGACTATTAATTAATTTGACACATACACCAATACCTCATTTCAAGCCGTCTTCGTTGATATGTATACCTCGCATGTTGATACCTCGATATCGATAGTTTTTCTATATATTGCGCAGCCTTACTACAAGCTCATTATTTAATGTGTTGTTATAGCTTGTATATCTGCTATGTTTGAGAGATGTAGAAATTAGAAGAATTTCGCCTATTAATGACATGCCCAAAATAGCCGGGGCCAGGTCTGTCTGTGGGCTTTATAAATATTTAACCAATGAAAACTGGGCTTCTGGATCCACTGCAACACAGGTTATTTGTTCCATTTCCTGAAGAGTTACTCTTTTGGCAATACAAGGCCATAGAGAAGCCACAAAGAAGCTACAGTATATCTCCCTCACTCTTTCTTTCTTGCAAACCCATTCTTGTGCTCTTCCTCAAACTCCCTCGCGACCCCCTGCCCCCCCCCCCCCCCACACACACACAACTGCATGCAAACCCAGGCAGCTCCTTATAATCAAGGCTCAGCAATTCCACTTGTGCAACAAACCTGGTATAGCTAAGTCAATTTACCATCTTCCACCGGGGTTTATAACAACATCGTATTAAACCCACCGCGTTCTGTCAAAGTTAACGTCCTCGAAAGTTGTATGCGCCTTTGTCCTTCATCTCTCTCTCTCTTCCTCTCTCTCTCTCTATGAGGACGAAGCACCTTTTATTTTTATCCCGTCCTTCAGTCAGCCACCGTCAGCCACATTAACCAATTTAGGCCTAAAATTATCGAATGCTTTAACTATTGAAAAATAGCAGATCTACAAGCTCACTGCGAGCTTGTAGATCTGCTATTTTTGAAAAATCTAGATTTTTGGTAAATATTTGAATATATCTTTTTAAAAGCGAACGTTTGTAACTCAAATATTTGCTTCTGGGTGGTCCCTGGAACAACACATTTTGAGATGGGGGTCAGCGGCCAAATACATGTCATTTTGGGGGTCCTTGACACCACGTACATATAAACATAGGTTTTCCAAAAAAACGTAGAAGGACACTTACAGAATCGGGTCAAAATATTCAAAGACATTTTTTATGATTTTTCAAAAATAGCAGATCTACAAGCTCGCTGTGAGCTTGTATATCTGCTATTTTTCAATAGTTAAAGCATAAAATAATGGTTTTAAGTGGTGAAAATCTGGAGTGACACGACGCAGGTCTAAATAGCTTAATATACCTCCCAGGTATCAAGCGTTGATGAGCGCCCGTCTTCCGCTGGATGACACGTACCTCACCAAAGGTCTCAGAGCGGGGGGGGGGGGGGGGCATTGAGAGGAGGGGGGAGTGGTGGGGGGGGGGGCGTACTTGCCAGGCAATGGATGTGGCGGAATTATTAAGCAGTGTGGGCTGACCCTCTCGTTAGCCTCCGAGATGCCTGATGACAGAGGTGAAGCCGCGGAGGGTCGGGGGGTGGGAGTTGAGGAGGAGAGGTCGGCACCCACGAGGGTGCTGTGCCATGGCCGTGCCAGGCCGGGACCCCCGGTGCCACTGTCTCTCCCACCTAGCCCCCCACCCGCCCACCCTGTCAGCGCGCCCTCTGCCCCGGGCCACCGCGGAGGTGGCGCATGGTGGGCTGTCACGCGTCGGCCTCAATTACAATCAGGGTGGGGATGGGTCCGTGTGCCGTTGGCTGGCCACCGTCACTGCTCGTATTACTGTCGTAATCTGTGCATTGTATATCATATATAGCGGGCTGCCAGGCAGCTATAGGGAGCGCTTTAGCTGTTTAACCCTAATCACACCTACTAACGTAAGTCGAGAGTAAATGCGTAGCATTTTGACACTGCAGTGGGTGTCAAATGACAATGACACACGCTCACACAATCTCGGATACCCCCTCAACAATGCGATATTTTTATTATGGCATTCACCTTTGAGAAGCGAGCACAATAGTCTTTCTTCTGCGTTCTCTCAAGTGTGTGTGTGTGTGTCCAGGTCAGCTTTTAACTCATTCTGTGCCGATCCCGAACTAGTTCGGCTTTATTTCAATCCAATACAATTTTTTTTTTTATTAATTCACTTACCCCGAGCTGCTTGTAGAGTCGTGGGTGGTCCTGGCTCGCTAGCCGCTAGCCAGCTAGCCATTCTACTCTGTCCGACGATATATTCCATTAAAAATGGTTTAAAATACATTTTTGAGCTCCCCAATGTTCACCCAATGTTCGGCGCCGCTTCCGATGAGTACACGAGTGTGCCGATCCCGAAGTAGTCCGGCTTTTTTTAATTAAATGAATAAAATGATAAGAGGCCTTCTGAAGCCTGGCCTGATTTTTCTAGCTACTAGCCGAAAGCTAGCAACCTCCCGGCCGGCCGTAATTTGCGAACGAAATCGCCAATCTCCGCCTAATCCAATGAAAGACCACATCTTTGAAGGCTTATATCTCTGGATTGTGTCTTTAGGGAAGCGGCGCGAGGTTTATTTACGGCGAAATCGCCCAAAAATGATCTTTTAGATGACAAAATGGGAATAGCCATTCTGTTAGCATTATCATCCGGGACATTTCCATTACGTGCATGAACGTGAGCATGTGAGGTCCTGGAAGGTGAGGTCCTGGAAGCTAAAGCGCTCGCCTATGAGAGATACCCTGGCATTCCTTGGCCCCTAGAGGGCGCTGGCACAGAATGAGTTAACTTCATTCTAATACACTCTTTTAAAGTTTGAATTAAAACAACACTGAACATCCCTCTCATTCTCCGTCTGCCACTTAACCTGAAAGAGTCTTTATGGCTGTTATTGAAAAGCCTGCGAAATTAGAGATTTCAAAGAATAAAACTCAGCTTTTGGCACCTTCAATCAAAGGACACTCAATGAATGTTTTTAAATCTTCTTGCTTATTACAGAAGTGGAAATATTGTTTCCACATAAAATCTGCCCTAAACTTCACCTAGGGTGCACTTTTAATATTTGTTATTATCTTATAGCTGATACTTACTGTTGAAGCCCCAAAAAAGAGAATAATAACTTGGTATTACATTTAGGAAAAAAAAAACAATCTGTTTCTGCAGTAAAGGTCAAACAACTAATTGCTGAATTTCACAGAGACAAAAGAACAAAGAAAATGTTAACAAAATAGAGACCCCTGTAGCTACTGTTATATAGCTATTCAGGTTCTCCATAAACCCATTCAAGTTGTAAGTAGAATGACAACACCTTAAGGCTTAAGCCAAACATTGAATGAATTAGTCTGCCCCGTGTTCTTGTTATTTATGTAAAACACATTTTGCACCGAGTGCCACGGTGCGAGGTGCAGATCTGCTATTTTTGAAAAGTCGTGAAAATGTGTGCACATCTTTGAATGTATTATGTATTTTTTTATGCGAACATTTGTAACTCAAATGTCGCTTCTGGGGGGTCCCTGGAACTAAATATTTTGAGATGGGGGTCCGTGGCCAGATACATATCATTTTGGGGGTCCTTCACGTGAAAAGGTTTGAGCACCACTGACATAGAAAAAGAGGTTTTTCAAAAAAAACCTTGTTCATGAATGTTCATGATTTTTCAGAAGTAGCAGATCTACAAGCTCGCAGCGCGGCACTCGGTGCCACGGGGGGCCCGCAGTGAATCCTTGTACCCAGGGCCCAGAATTTGGTGCGACACCCCTGCATACTAGTACTAGTATACTGCAGTGGTTGAAGGTTCCATTTCAAAGTGAGACATTTTCACCCTCTGTTTGCGAGTAGTCAGGGAAAATTAGCAGAATACCTGTCAAATCTGAGAATAAATTCCTTACCAAACAATTTCTTCACCAATGTGTTCATAAAGGTGTCTAGTAACATATCTAACAAAAATTGAAATTCAACATCCCTAGCAAAATGTTTGACAGCTAGGGTAATTCTGGGTCTCATTCACTTACTATACACTGTACTATAAGGGAAAAATCACTCCCAAAAATATGCTTTAAGTGGGATGTGAGGAGTGAGGAGTCCAACTAGACACCTTTACGAACACATTGTTGAAGAAATTGTTTGGTAAGGAATTTATTCCCAAAGTTTTATTAAAATTTCCTGACTAGAGGGAAACGCAGGTGGTTGAAAAGTGGGAACTTCCTGAAGCTCAAAGTGCAGTGTGCTGCTAAAGCGGCTCTAAGCTCATTGGTAGAAATGTTATCTCCAATGCGGTTCAAATGCCTGGAAAGGACCTACATTTTATGGATCACAGCTCAACTAGTTTACATCGTGTTAAGGGGTACTGTAGGGTTAGTTGTAATTAATAGTAATGGCACTGATGAAGCCAAGCTTGAAAGTAAGAAGTTCTTCTTTCAGTTGGAATTGCTCACTGCCAGTGGTGTAAAGTAACAAAGTACATTTACTCAAGTACTGCACTTAGGTACATTTTTTGATTATTTTTTTTATTTTTATTAACTGGAATATTTCCAGTTTCAGTACAGTTACTTCTACTCCACTACACCTTGGAGACAAATATTGTACTTTTACTCCATTACAATTATTTGAAAACTTACTTTGTAGATTTTGATTATTATTACAAATCATAGAGTAACCACTTATACCCTATTCACTATACTGCACATTTCGGCCATTTGCAAATAGCCGATTGTGAGCTTGTAGATCTGAAAAATGTATTTACACATTCACATTTGAAAACTTGTGAAATGGGACATTGTGCATTATGAGTACTTTCTACTTTTGGTACTTTAAGTACATTTTGATACCAATAATTTTGTACTTTAACTCAAGTACATTTTGAATTCCAGACTTTTACTCGGAGCAGAGTATTTTTTACATTGCAATATTGATATATTTACTTTTTTTCTTTTTAACTTTTTCCACAATTGGTTGTAATTAATGCTAATGACGCCGATGAAGCCAAAGCTTGAAAGCAAGCAAGAAGAAGAAGTTCTTCTTCTGCTTCCAGTTGGATAGGAATCTCAGTCTCTGACCGCCCAGAACTGGGGGGCCATCCATAGAGTGGGAACAGTGCGGATGGCGGGGCCATCCGGCAGGGCTCCCCACCACTGCATTGTGCAGCATGGAAACGGGACACAAGACGTCTTTCATGGTGGCCTCCAGACCGCCGACGGCCACCCCTCTGTGCCTGTGTTTGTGAAGCTACTCGCTGTTACTCCATCCAGCCCAGCGTCGCTAACAACACATCCTCTGTTCTCACCCACCGCACAGCTGTTCACACACACTGTGGCGCTCGCTGCGCGTGTGTGTGTGTGTGTGTGTGTGTGTGTGTGTGTGTGTGTGTGTGTGTGTGTGTGTGTGTGTGTGTGTGTGTGTGTGTGTGTGTGTGTGTGTGTGTGTGTGTGTGTGCGCGCGCAGTGGCGTCAGTTCAGAAAAAGCTAAGGTATGGCAACATGACTGGTGTCTTGCACGCGTGCAGTCATGTTGCCATACCTTAGCAACAGGCGTGATACATTTATTTTAAGAAGTACATTTTATGTTTCCCCCCCGTTTCTACGGTTTCTTGGGCTGGATATAGCAGCCTGGAACGGTTGTTCAAGTGCAGCTAAACTTGGCATGTTAGTAAACTTACCACAATTAACAACAATGAATTGCACCTATTGCTGCTGACCTGCGGAACCTGGGAATATACCATTTAGGTCAAGATGGGGAGAATAAAAGTGTGGAGAATATCATTATAATACCTTGTTAAAGTGACCATTTTGTTACATTTTACATTTGTAGTTATTTTACTGTAATTTAACAACTTAATAACCAGCACAGATAGACAAAGAGACATTCATGGATTTATATTTAAAAGTAACTTTATTTTCCCCCCTGGGGAATACCCCTGCCATACCCAATTGACGCCCCTGTGTGTGTGTGTGTGTGTGTGTGTGTGTGTGTGTGTGTGTGTGTGTGTGTGTGTGTGTGTGTGTGTGTGTGTGTGTGTGTGTGTGTGTGTGTGTGTGTGTGTGTGTGTGTGTGTGTGTGTGTGTGTGTGTGTGTTCACTTAATGCGGCCCTCAGGTTAATATCGGAATACTGATATATTATTGATTTCAGCTGTTGCAATTCCAAACATGCAAACATGACCCGCTTTACTTCAGTCTATATTAGTAGTCTAGTGTAGTAGTATTAAAATGTATTTTTTTAATATCCAACGTATTTGTATTTAAGTTCGTAAAGTTAACATGAGTATAACTAAATGCATTTGACATTCAATCAAAAATGTTACATTTCAGGATTCCAATTCAAAAGAAGCAAAAAATATAGTAGAATGACAAAGTACGACATATGCAGCAATATGCAATGTGGCCCTCTGGAGTGAGTCTGGAAATATAGTGGCCCTCTCCATCTTTAAAGTTGCCCACCCCTGACTTAGGCATTGCCACATAGGCATGGATGCCTGGTGGCGTCGCTGGCTCGATTCCCGATCCTGACGACCTTTGCCGCGTGTCACTCCCCATCTCTCCCCCCATTTCCTGTCAGTCTACTGTCCTAATAAAGGCATAAAAGCCCCCCAAAAAACCCAAATCTTTAGAAAGGTAAAAAATATAACACACTCGTTTGAGGCACTTGATGTTCTATTTACTTTTCCCTCTGACGGACTCGGATGACTCGCATGAATGTTTGCATCCTCTTTATACTCTTAAGGCCAGGGTGAAGAGCTATTCACTTCACCTCGTTGTAGTTTCCTAGCTATCATTGGCATGGACTGAGAGAGAGGCTTTTCAGTTTTCACCATAAGGCCGCTGTAACCCGCTGTTTCTGTCAAGTCATGACATAATCCATGTGGTCCCATTTGTACACTCAGAGTTATGGTGGTCCTTGAAATTAAAACCTTTGAGAGCCACCTGTATTATAATTGTATAGCACAGAGGTCTTCAACAGGTCCGGGACCCCTAGGGGGTCCTCAGAGTTACGACAGGGGGGCCCGCCAAATCCTTGTGTGATAGGATAGTTCTTTTAAATTAACAACTTGAACCCTCACATCCCTATTCCGCCTTGCACTGCGAGGCGTTTAGAGCTTGTAGATCAGCTATTTTCGGTTTGTAGAGGTAATAAGAGCAGACCAATTACAGAGTGAAAGGTCAAGTTTACAAACGAACTAGTCTATGAATCTATCTGTGAAATCGATGAAAATCTGCATCACACATTTATACGATATGTAGAGGGGGTCCCTGCTTCATCTCTCTCTCAGCTACGGGGTCCTTGACTTGAAAACTTTGAAGACCCCTGGTACATCAGACTAAAGTCCACATACCAGCTCTGACAGTGTGATAAAAAAAAAAACAGTTTCCGGAAACAGTTCTAAATGTGTAACAGAACCGATTCCAGATTCCCAACCCTATATACAGCATTAAGGCTGGGTTGGGCTTTGCCAGATGACATGCATTATTCATGAGGGGGAGAGAGAAGATATCTAAAGGTGGTGTTATAGCAAGACGTGATGTCTTCTCGTCTCGTCTCTCTTCTCCTCTGGTTTATAGCTGGCCTCATCACCGCACAGAGAGAGAACCCACGGGGAGCCGCGACAATCGCAAAAAAATACCCCCCGCCCCCCTCTCTCTCTCCACACCGCTGCCACCTACCATCGACGAACTTCAAAAAACACCCATACACACACACACACACACACAAAAAAACGTAAATTATTTTGTTCAGTGGCTACGACGACAGTGTAGCGGAGTTACAGATTAAAGGCGAAGGACACTCACCATTAAAGAAAGGAAACCCAAGACAAAAGAGAACGACAGACACAGGTTGGGGAGGGGAGGGGGGAGCAAAAAAAAAGAAAAAAAAAAAGAAGGGTCCAGTCACCACCGCGTTGACAATTGAGTTATAATATTGTGTCCCTTTGTGAATAATTAATTTGATGGCACCGAGGGGCCCTCAGAAGGTAAGATGAAATTAGTTCTGCCATGTCGGAAAAGTTAGACACGCTTCATTAGTGGGGGAGGAGATGGGTGGCAAGCCTGTTGGGGGGGGGGGGGGGGGGGGGTGGAGGGGTGGG
>NC_137825.1:15862903-15919294 GCF_963921795.1 Nannobrachium achirus | reverse complement strand
GGAGGGGGGGGGGGGATGAGCTGTTTTTAGTTAAAGCAGACACCTCCTCACCCTAGCGGTGACGTGTGGTGTCTTCGTGCTGTTTTTGTCTCTTTGGGTTTTTTGGAACAGGCGTGCTGTTCCTCACCTTGTCTGTTGGTCAGGTGAACCCTTACCTACAGCAGGGCTCTTCAATGTTTTCAGGCCGAGGACCCCTTAAGTTGAGAGAGAGAGATGAAGCAGGGACCCCCACAACCTTTTCATAGATTCCATTTAGTTTCATTGTTTGACACATCAGTGTATTTTGGATTCATATCAATTTGTGTTTTCACTTCAGATATTTAACCACTTTAACCATCCATATTTAATACATTTTACCTTTCACTCTGTACTTGTTCTGCTCTTTTTTCCCTCTATAACAAAGCAAAAATAGCCGATCTACAAGCTCACAACGCCCGCGAGGCGTTGTGAGATTGTAGATCTGCTATTTTTGCTTAAAGTTCTCAGAATATGGACACTAGGATTCTAGTGGTTAATATAAAAAAGGATAAAAGTTTCTTATCACACAAAGATTTGGAGGCCCCCCTGTAGTAACTTTGAGGACCCCCTGTTGAAGACCCTTGCCCTATAGTGTCTCTTCAAGGCTTCGCAGGCAGTGTGGCACGTTGTGAACTTGTCGATCGCTTATTTTTGGCAAATATATTTGGTGTACAGAGAAGGTGGGCTAGTACAGTATATGCCTCTGGGAGGCTAGGAAGTATTAAGTTAAATCTGGAATCCATAACCTTTTGTGTGAATAAAATGTTGTTATGAGTAATATTATGTTAACACAACGTCTGTGGTGGTAGGCGGTCTACTTGCTCTTCTAGTAAGAAATCGACTGTATACCTGTGGTCAGGTAGGACCACTACTGGTTGACAATACGTACTGTATTGCATGAAGCTAAAAATCACACTTTATCCTCTGTGTGCTTTCTGTATTACAGTAGCTCAGCAGTAGACATGTTAACGCTCAGGAGAGGGACCCGCTTTGGATTCCTAGGCAGGCTTCCTCGTGACATTTTGTGAGCTTGTAGATCGTCCGTTTTCGCTACTTTTAGAACATTTGAGACATGCCCTAAATAGGAACGCCAGGTTAAAAGTGGTCAATAGCGGTAACTTTTAGATCTACAGTACTAAAAGATCTTCCTGCACCAGAACCATTTTCTCACTTTCAGTCCGAGACGGGAGGTGATCGTCGTACAGGAGGTCCAAGGAACGGCGGTGCGTGATGTTTCTGACATGGGGGGAGACGGGCAACTGTTGTTCACAGACAAACACTGTACAGTATTCTACAGTACCAAGGGCCCGCGGCGTCCTCGGGGGCCAATGCCACGTTGTGTGCTATCACACTGGCAGCTGACAATAATCAGCCTTCATCTCCATGGCCCGGGTCATTGTTAAATGAAGCACATGATGCGTCTCTCCTTTGTGAAGCCCCTCTATGCCCCCCCCACCACCCCCCCCTCTATAATAGCAGTATTATTTTCCTTTCAGCGGAGCGGGGAAGTGTGTTGGTATTAGCCCCAAAGTACGACACAAACTTGTGTTTCGTGAGACACAATGACGCAGTGTTCGCGTAATCATAAGCTCCACGGCCGCCTGCTGAGACCAGATTCTCTGAGCACCTTCATTCTCTTGCTATATGGAGCACTCTGGGCGTTGTATAAGGGCAGATAGAGGTCATCAAAAGACACACTTCATGTGATTGTTTCCCATACTTGGAGTCGGCAGATCAGTTTCTATGGATCTTTTTTTTCTTTCATTTCCTTAAAACATAAATAAGATAAAACTTTTCAAAACATTTGCAAAAGTTTTTCAGATTGTTATTAGTATTATTCATTTCAGAATTGTTCAATATAATAGTGAAAATTGCAGATCTACAATCTCACAGTGTGACACGTGAGCAGGTAGATCTGCTAGTTTCACTATTTTGGAACAGGTTCATTTACAATGTGTTTTTGTAAATATCTCAGGCTGAAAAGGTTTAGGAACCCCTGCTTTATGCTAAAGAAATACAGAACAGCTCTGATGCAGACTTCAAATGCTCATTTTAAATGTAGGATTAGAGAAAGAACAGTATTTCAAGAACAACTTGTCACCAGAGACCAAATGAAAGCATAAGAGGGAAACCTGACGAGTATTATTTTATGGTACAAAAGAAAATCAGGAGTCCTAACATTTTGTGAGGATCAAGGTTTGATCTTGGAGAGCTGAGATTATTTAGTCGTCTGGAAAGATGTAAATATATTTGTTTATGTCATTCTATCCACACTTAATTGTTGTGTGTTTTGTCTCATCACTTGTTCTGCAACGTGTCGTCGCACTCAGCTCATTTTGTTTTGATGTTTGCCGTTACGACACATTGCTTAATCCTGCGTAGTTCTGTCTAGGAGACATTTTAGTCAATTCTTTAATATTAGGGAAACATTTTATACATAAAATGGATTAAATATTATAATAACATACATAAACCACTTTAGCCCTATTTTATACAGGCTATTTGAAAATAGCCAATCTACAAGCGATGCGACGAGTTTTGAGCTTGTAGATCGGCTATTTTCAAATATTTTGTAACATTTTGATGCCAACACTTTCATACTTTTACTCAAGTACATTTTGAATCACGGACTTTTAGAACTTTTACTTGTAACAGAGTATTTCTATATTGCAGTATTGATACTTTTACTTAAGTAAACATTTTGAGTACTTTTTCCAACACTATATATATATATATATATATATATATATATCCCCTCCCTCCATGATACATCAACACGTCGCGTTGTGAGCTTGTAGATTTGCTATTTTTGATATTTGGGACGAAGATTCTCCTCAACACAACGACATGTCCAAAATAGGGAATGCCAGGTTTAAAGTGGATGTGTGAACCAGGCCTTGTCAGACTGCAGCCAGCTTGTACTCAGTCCGACAACCCTAGCACCCCCCACCCCACCTCCTCCCTTCAGGGGTGTCGCATCAAATTCTGGGCCCTGGGTACAAGGATTCACTCAGGGGCGGCATAGCTCAGGGGTAGAGAAACCGTTATTAGAGCACAAAGGGTTCCCGAAGGGTTCCCAGTTCGAATCCGGGCTCCCCCTCAGTTAATGTCGAAGGGTCCTTGGGCAAGACTCTGAACCCCTAGTTGCTCCCGGTGGGTAGGTTGGTGCCTTGCATGGTTTCCTCCGCCACCGGTGTATGAATGTGTGCGTGAATGGGTGAATGTAATGCACAATCTATGTAAAGCGCCTTGGATAAAAGTGCTATATAAATGCACCATTTACCATTTACTCACATTTTGTGCTTTAACTAGAAAAATCGTGAAAATGGGTGCATTTCTTTTTAAATATTTCAAATCCTTCTAAGGTTTTTTTTTTTTAAAAACCTATGTTTCTGTGTCAGTGGTGCTCAGACTTTTTCATGTGAAGGACCCCCAGAATTATACATATTTGGCAACGGACCCCCATCTCAAAATGTTTAGTTCCGGGGACCCCCAGAAGCTAAATTTGAGTTACAAATGTTTTCTTAAAAAAATACATATATTGCACAAATGTTCACGACTTTTCAAAAATAGCAGATCTACATATCTGCTATTTTTCAATAGTTAAAGCATAAAATAATTAAGGCCCCTCCCTCCACCATGGGCCCTAGTAACTCAGTCCCACTCCCCCCCCCCCCCCCCCCCCCCCCCTTGTGACGCCCCTGCCCCCCTTTCCATTCTCTTGGCTGTGTTATAGGAGCCCACAGCTCGGCTCATGAGTATTAATGAATTCAAAGTTGGAGGGGAAAGAATCTTTAAGTGTTTCAAACTGTCAGATCCTGTCAACGGACGGCCTCGTGCCTTCTCGTTTCATGCTCATGTTTGATGCCTTCGCTTTCATGCCCCCAGCTTCTCCGTAACGGCTAAATTGCCGGCGACAGTCCCTTGTCCCTGCAGATTGTTTGTTTGTCTCTCAAACCGGCGGGGTTGTCTTACAACGGGCGTTCGACGTCGGCGAGGAGAACTCATTAAATGCGGGGCTGTTAATAGGGGAGATGGGGGGGAGGGGGAGGGATTGGTGGTGTTGGGGGGGGGGGGGGGGGTTCATCACTCCGCTTTCCATCCAACCGAAAACGCCGTCACGATTCGGGTCACAATCCACGGCTTTGGCGTGTGGTGATTTGCCGCGGAACAGTTTACTGTGGGGGGAACTTCTTGAAGGATCTTGTCGAAGTGTCAATCCTTGTGAAGAACAAACAAAGAAAAAACAGCCTTTCAGAAAGTATGGAAAGGAAAGCTTTTTATTTTTTTCCTTCGTGTCCAAAAGCGCTCGGCGTACAACAGCTGGGCAGGAAGAGTCGATCGCTGAGAAAACGCTCGGCATTCTCCCAAACCGTCGTTTTGTAACAGAAGTGCCGATCAAGCATTGATCAAGACCCGTCCAGGAGCTGCCTGTCCAGTGTAGTTCAGCCTCAGTTTTAAGCGTTAGTTCACAGACGAAGGGGTAAGGGTTGGAGGGGTGTAGGGGAGGGGGTGCTGCAACAAAGAACAATTAACGAGTTATTGCATTCATTTAGAAACAAAAGAAAAATCTTTATAATCAGTAGGTGTTGAAAAGTGCTAAATACTCCCATCGCTCTGACGGAGAAGGCAAAGGGGGGGGGGAGGCCTCGTCAAAACATGCAAATGAGGGTTGACACCACGTCCGATTTTTTTTGACAAACGTAATTAAGGTGTTCCAATTTGGGACGCGCAGGCCTCCCCCAGGTCCTCGCTAATCACCACGCAGGCTTTAAGCCTCAAAGACCTGGAACGTTAGATTTGAACCACTTTAACCGTTATTTTGTGCTTTAACTATTGAAAAATAGCAGATATACAAGCTCACAGCGCGGCACCGAGTGCCGTGCTGCGAGCTTGTAGATCTGCTATTTTTTGAAAAATCTTGAAAATTTGTGCAAATCTTTGAATATTTTGACCCGATTTCTATAAGTAAATCCTTCTAAGGTTTTTAAAAAAAAAACTGTCAGTGTTTCTGTCAGTGGTTCTCAAATTGTTTCATGCCAAGGACCCCCAAAATTACATGTATTTGGCCACGGACTCCCATCTCAAAATATGTTGTTCCAGGGACCCCCCCCCCCCCCCATCTCAAAATATTGTATCAGGGACCCCCAGAAGCAAATATTTGAGTTACAAATATTCGCTTTAAAAATATATATAGACAAAGGCAAAAAAACTCGGTGCCACACTGCGAGCTTGTATATCTGCTATTTTTCAGTTAAGCATTCAATAATTCTAGACCTAAATGGGTTAAAGCCACGGGTGTGTGTACTGTATATGTGTGTGTGTACTGTGTGTGTCTGTGTGTGTGTTCCCTCCCCACCTCATCTCCCACTTGATTGGATAATGAACTGTTATGGGGTGTTAGATCTCCTTTTTGCCATCTTTTTCGCAGAGTTTGAGCGGAGAGGCAGGGAAGAGCCGCCCGAGGTGTGGTGTTGTATGGATAATTAAAAGGCAAGAAATTTGCGTCGGGTCCTTTGATCTGCCTGTCAACTTTCTGATTAGAGACGTGAAAAGCCTTTAATCAAGAGTAATGCGATGATTAACGCTCCCTAAACTGTTTGGAGAAAGAATCAGGAGATGAACGTCAAGTTTCCTCCCACCCTCCCTCCCCTCTCCTCCTCCTCCTCGTCCGTTTTCGACAAAACTGCTAAACATCTTCTACTCCTCAGCCAGTTCTGCCTCAGTTTGGAAACATCAGACTGGGTGCAACCAGGGACTTGCTGGGCCCCTGATTCAGCCTGGGAAAAAGAGTTGTAGAGGCCCTCATTGCGCGCTATAGAGAGAGAGAGATCTCTCTCTATAGCGCTGCTGCTACTCAAAGATTTGCCATTTCAGATCATGACAAGTGACAAGCCAGTGGGCCAATTACTGTACATGAGTTATATTTCGTTGTTGTCGGGTGGAAACCTTGTATGTCCAAAACCGTTTGTTTTGTATTTATCATTTTAAAAATGATTTAAACTAGTGAAAACAGCCGATCTAACCATCTGCTGTTCTCACTACTTTTGTGCGACGGCCTTGTATGATGAAGCAGGGCTTTGCTTTGTGAAAAAATCTACAAATGTGAAACTTGGAAATACGAGGTTTCTGCCTGACAGTGACGATTTACTTTGTTGGCCGCCCAGCCCCCAAAATGGAACGAAAGCCGACATTTAATTTTAAATGTTTTCCTAATGGCCGGCCTGGACCGTCCGGGAATGAACCGGCCATTCGGGAGTCGTCCCGCTTTTCCCAATGGCCAGCACGTCCCTGGTGCAACAGTTAATCTATGTAATCGATCTATTAAACTGACCTATTCAAAATATATAATTTGAGCTCGTAGATCGTCAATTCCTGCTATTCCGGTGCTCTGCCATTGTTGATCAAAGTATAAAAAGGTTTTTAATCAGATTAATAAAGTGTTTCGCGTCAATTCTGTATACCAGTAAGACTCCCTAATCGGGAGATAAGCGACCATCACTTCGCACACACAAACTTTAGAAAGCAATCGTAGGCAATCGGTGAGGAAATATGGGAAATGGGACAGATCCATGTTGATGACATGACTTTAGAGATACCTTTGTGTGATACCGCTTTGTGTGATTTTAGGACAAAATATGTAGGAGCAGTGTCCAAAAATGTGTTTTGCTAAATTCTGCCTGATGGTGGCGCTAGCAGTGGGCCATGTGAGGAAATCAGGGCTGGAGGTTGTGATTTGCCCTCCAAGGAGTGTGTGTGCTGGTGATGTATATAAAAGAAAAAAACTATTATTAAAAAGCCTGCTTCAGGATTATTCGATTAGTACAGTCTAAAAATATGAAAAGCCGATAATAATCATAAAGAAGATCGATAGTCTCAGCCCTAAATCGGACGCTGTGTTTGATTTAGACCCAGTATCTTCTCCACGGTGTACTGTACTTCCTTAGTCCTCGCAACATCGCTCGAATCGGGCCCTGTACCTGCCGTAGTCGTCTTTTCATCCAACAGAATGTTCTCCTTTCATTACTCTGCCTTTATCCCATTTAGAACGGCTACACATTATGGTGTATCATTATTTTATGCTTTAACTATTGAAAAATAGCAGATATACAAGCTCACAGCGCGGCACCGAGTGCCGCGCTGCGAGCTTGTAGATCTGCTATTTTTGAAAAATCGTGAAAATTATAATTTTTACCCGATTCTATGAGTGTCTTTTGAATCCTTCTAAGGTTTTTTGAAAAACCTATGTTTCTATGTCAGCAATCTGACTTTAGCCATCGTCATAGAAAAGGTCCTTTTCACTTAACAGGAGCTCAGTTAGTCTGTTCTTGAGAGACTACTATGTCAGTGGTTCTCAAACCTTTTCATGTGAAGGACCCCCAAAATGATATGTATTTGGCCACGGACCCCCCATCTCAAAATATTTAGTTCCAGGGACCCCCCCAGAAACAAAATTTGAGTTACAAACGTTCGCTTTGAAAATACATAATATTCAAAGATTTTCCCGACTTTTTCAAAAATAGCAGATCTACAAGCTCGCAGCGCGGCACTCGGTGCCGCGCTGTGAGCTTGTATATCTGCTATTTTTCACTGGTTAAAGCATTCGATAATCCTAGGCCTAAATCGGTTATTCAATATCTGTCTTTTTTCTCCCCCCTCGCAGTCACACAGTGTTGGCTGTCAGCAAGAGTGCTTATTGCATGGTGTCAGCGTGACTCATGCTGTGATACCATCATCTGACTTCTCCACTACACAAGTGATCATGAATTAGGAGCTTATCTTCGCCATTTTCTCTTGAGTTGCAGTCAGAGGAAGTCGCTGGAACTTTCATGTCTTTGTCTTCCAGACTTTGTGACAGTGGTCAAAAGAAAGAGTTTGATGATGTACTTACTCGCAGAGGTTTTTTGTGTGCCCGCGTGCGTGCGTTCGTGCGTGCGCAGCGCGTGTGACCCGTTCATTTGTGTGCGACACGAATTTAAGCACTCTTATGAATAATACATCCCTCTATTTAGCTCATTCAGAGACGACTTTTAATTCTACACTTCATACATTTTTTACGCTTTTGACCAACTCTAATCAACGGATAGAAATAATTTCCTACCCGGCAGTGGGAATGGAATTAATCAGTCGTCCGGGGGTTCGTGTTTGAGCCTCGCAATTGACCAACGGGCAACGCGCGGTTCGGAATAGACGACGTCTGAGGCTGGCCAGCCGTCTGTGGAAATTCCCTGTGTTTTTTAATTGAAGACGTGCGGAATGTGTCGTTTCCCTCCCCCCCGCGCGCCGTTGCCCGTCGGGGCAATCACAGTGAGAGCCTAAAGTCCATTAGTTTTCATTTGGATGCTTCAGTAAGACCGGCTGATTAACCCATTTAGGCCTAGAATTATTGACTGCTTTAACCAGTGAAAAATAGCAGATATACAAGCTCACAGCGCGGCACCGAGTGCCGCGCTGTGAGCTTGTAGATCTGCTATTTTTTGGAAAAAGTCGTGAAAATATGTGCAAATCTTTGAATATATGTATTTTCAAAGCGAACGGTTGTAACTAAAATTTTGCTTCTGGGTGGTCCCTGGAACGAAATATTTTGAGATACGGGTCCGTGGCCAAATAAATATAATTTTGGGGGTCCTTCACATGAAAAGGTTTGAGCACCATGACATAGTAGTCTCTCAAGAACAGACTAACTGAGCTCCAGTTGAAGTGAAAAGGACCTTTTCTTTGACGATGGCTATAGCCAGATTCCTGACATAGTAACATAGGTTTTTTCCAAAAATAATCTTAGAAGGATTCAAAAGACACTTATAGAATCGGGTCAAAATTCTAATTTTCACGGTTTTTCAAAAATAGCAGATCTACAAGCTCGCAGCGCGGCACTCGGTGCCGCGCTGTGAGCTTGTATATCTGCTATTTTTCAATAGTTAAATCATAAAATAATGATACACAAAATGCGTACCCGTTCTGAATGGGTTAAGTTCAGGCAATTTGCTGACAGAAGCCCTGCAGCCCGCCTCCCCCAGCTCCACCCCACCCTCTCCCCCCTCACCTCCATGCCACCGGCACGGTTGGCGTTCGGGTCAATTTAATTTGGGTTGTTAAGAGATTGTATTGTAACAGTGGTTTTCTTTTCTTTTTTTGGAGGGTGTTGCAGTGTGCTTTGGCCTTTTCCCCATAGTTTATTTATGACAGGAAGTTTGCAATATGGATTTGCTGGCTGGATATCACAGAGTATCGGTGGTAAAGAGAGCCATATGGCTTTGGAAAGCTTTCTCTTTTTACGTTGCCGTAAAGTTCACACTTGTGTGTGTATTTGAGGCGCTGCCTGCTTGCACATACTGTATACAGCGTCGTTGTCGGGTGAAAACCTTGTATGTCCAAAACCGTTCGTTTTGCATTTATCATTTAAAAAAATGATTTAAACTAGTGTTTTCACTACTTTTGTGCGACGGCCTTGTGTGATGAAGCAGGGCTTTGCTTTGCGACAGAACGTACACACATTTGAAACTTGGAGATACGAGGTTTCCACCCGACAACGACGTTAAGCATGTGTTGGTAATTTCATAAATGTAAAGCGAGGGCCCTGGCTTCCGAGGCCCATCTATTCTCATTGAAGGCAAGTGAAAGGGGGGGAAAAAAGAAGTCAATATGCGGAGCTGATCGTTTGAGGCTGAGGTGATATGGAGGGAGAGTGGAGCCTTCAATTCTCTCCCCGCCCGGTTCTGCCTTAAACAAATGGTTCTATTAGCAGCAGGGCCGGTCATTTGTACCCATTAAACTCGCGTCTCATCACCCATAACACGCCCTTACATCTCTCCATCCACCAATTGTCCATAATCAGCCATTTAAGAAAAACACACGGCGGAAATTTTCCTTTGCGCCCCTCGATCCGGTCTGACGGACAGGCAAACGAGGAGGGAGGGAGGGAGGGGAGAGCAGGAGAGAGAGAAAGGAGAGTAGACCGATATTTTCTGTGGAATGATGAATAGGCCAAGTTGAGTGGCTGACTAATAGAGATCTGTCTTAATCAGAAGTGATTTGTCAGAACAGGAGGCTCTGCGGGGTCAGGGCAGCCGGCGATGAATAAAACAGAGGCCCAGCAGAGTGAAGAAAGACCCCAGAAATCCTTGCTGACTGCTCATCGTCACTGTACTGCTCATAACACATGCACACAGTGCTGCCTGCTTCCAACGAACGCTGCCTCCTTTCATGTGCTTACACTGCTACCACTGCTTAGTCAGCCCAGCGCTTAACCTGCATGGTACAGGACGATACTCCGTTGATACCGAGAAACTGTGTGAAAGCTCGCACATCCAACGGATGAAACCAGTGGTGTAAAGTAACTAAGTAGATTTACTTAAGCACTGTACTTAAGTACACTTTTGAGGAAGTTGAACTTTACTTTACATCTCGGATCAAAATGTTGTACTTTTACTAGAGGGTAAAAAGAGCAGACTAAGTACAGACTGAAAGGTCAAGTTTACAGTACTAATTATTGACGGTTCAAGTGGTTAAATATCACACATTGATGTCAATCACAAATTGACATGAATCCAAAATACACTGATGATTGTGCTGTCAAACGATGAAACTATATGGAATCTACGAAAAGTGTTGTGGGGGTCCCTGCTTCATCTCTCTAATCTATCAACTAAGGGGTCCTTGGCCTGAAAACATTGAAGACCCCTGGGTCCCTGCTTTAGTATTAAGGACATGGTCCTTTCATAGAATGCACCCATCAGACCTTTTTGCCCAGTAACGGCAAACTGATCAGTATTTCCATTTGGAGTGAGGCAGGGGGCTATGTTGTTGTTATGAGCTAGCTGTCATAGCAGTAGGCTACTTCAACCCCCTATAGACGCTGGCTGCACGACCCCCCCGTGACCCCCCAGTTGGTTCCGCTTTACTTTCAGCCAGAGCTCAGCGTACAGTTAGGTGAGGCGCTGTAGCCTCGTGGCCTGTGGGCTCAGCATTATAAATCACTCACAACTTTGATGGAGCGGATGAAAGCATGTCACCACCGGGCGGGTGTACCGTTGAGAAGTCCTATAGAATAAAATAAAATAAGCTTCTCTGGGAAAAGTGTACAAAGGAGATTCTTTTTTTTTTCCTTCACCTGGGAGTCACAGGAATATAAGTTGAACAAAAAGATGCGTACTCAGGCTTCGTGTGTGTGTGCGTGTGCGTGTGTGTGTGTGTGTGTGTGTGCAGGGGCGTCACAAGGGGGGGGAAGTGGGACTGAGTTACTAGGGCCCAAGGTGGAGGGGCCTGGAATTATTTTATACTTTTATTTTATACTTTTATACTAGCTATTGAAAAATAGCAGATATACAAGCTCACAGCGCGGCACCGAGTGCCACGCTGCGAGCTTGTAGATCTGCTATTTTTGAAAACTTGTGCAAATCTTTGAATATATGTATTTTTTAAGCAAACATTTGTAACTAAAATTTTGCTTCTGGGGGGTCCCTGGAACTAAATATTTTGAGATGGGGGTCCGTAGCCAAATACATATCATTTTGGGGGTCCTTCACAAGAAAAGTTTTGAGCACCACTGACAGATAGAAACATTTTTCAAAAAAACCTTTTCATGATGACATTTCACGATTTTAAAAAATAGCACATCTACAGGCTCGCAGCTTGTATATCTGCTATTTTTCAATAGTTAAAGCGCAAAATAATGCATAATAATGCGTTCCCAGTCTAAATGGGTTAAAACCCCTCCCCCTATGAAAAACATTCATGGGGGCCCGCAGTGATTCCTTGTACCCAGGGCCCAGAATTTGGTGCGACACCCCTGTGTGTGTGTGTGTGTGTGTGAGACAGACAGACAGAGAGCGAGCGAGCAAGCATGTGTGAGGTTCATCTAGCAGCACCGAGCCTTCCCCACATACGTCCCGTGGGCTGCCATCGCTCGTTTTGTCGGTGTGTGTGTGTGTGTGTGTGTGTGTGTGGGGATTGTGTCCAGGATAGAAGTGTGTGGTAACCTTCAAAAAGTGGTTTCAACCGCCTAATGAAAAGGAGCTGTGCGGAGGCTCAGAGCGCGCCGGTGTCAGGTCTTGTACCCTTTTAGCTCTGGGGACAGAGTGAAGGGGTGGGGGGGGGGGGGGGAGAAAGAAAGAAAGAAAGCACGTGGTAGAAAGAGAGACACAGATAACCCCAGACGTCCCAGTGTGGAACGGCTCTGGAACAGCTGCTGTAAAATTGATGATATGTCCAATTATACGTGTCCACGAACTGGGGAGAGTTCAGTGCTGCAGAGAACCGACCCATGCAGGGCCTTTGGACTTGTTTGTCCAGTTCTGCTGCTGTACTGGACAGCGGGGGTTTTCAAAGTGGGTGACTGGGCACCCTGGGGTGCCGCGACGGCAGTCCAGGGGTGCCGCGAGATCATTTGATAATATTTGGAATTCATTTGGACACTTTGGAAAAAATATTTAGCATCATTTTAATTATCATTATCATTTTAGTACAAAGTTATTTTCCGTCAGTTCTAACCAAAATGGCCATTATCTCAACGTTTTCCTCGCAACATAATCACTGAAATATCGTCACCGTCGGGCAGAAACCTCGTATCTCCAAGTTTCAAATTGTCTTTTGGTAAAGCAAAGCCCTGCTTCATCATACAAGACTTTCGCACAAAACTAGTGAAAACAGCAGATCTACAAGCACACAACGCCTCGCGATGCAAGGCGTTGTGTGCTTGTAGATCTGCTGTTCTCACTAGTTTAGTACATTATACAGATGATAATTACAAAACGAACGGTTTTGGACATACAAGGTTTACACCCGACAACGACAATGACAATGCTATAAATATAAGGTGCTGGAAGTGAAAATTATAATGTAGGGGTGCCTCGGATTAAAGAAATATTTATGGGGTGCCCTGAGACAAAAAAGTTTGGGAACCCCTGCTGTACAGTATGGTATGTATGTATGTATGTAGGCAGTAGATATGAGCCCATGCATGCAGACCAGGTCGTTTGTACTGTTTGTGGTGTTGTCACTGTACATTTGCACGTACGTGAAATTCATCCTGTGCATTTGCCTATACTAACTGGACCATCTACTACTGCAGAATCGAATTGGGACTAGGTTGGAAATAAGTGCATTATTGTAGTTGTGTGTCTTATAGTTATTACAATCAATTGATCTATCCATCAGTCTATAAACAGGGGTCCCTGGAGTTGGTCCCCGAGTGTGTGCCACTCTGCAATCCGAGGCCGAGGCCCCAGAGTCGGACGCTAGTGGAGCGGTGAAGGCCCCCCGTCTCTGGTTCTCTCTGGCTATAGTCCCAGTGTCTCTGGTTCTCTCTGGCTATAGTCCCAGTGTCTCTGGTTCTCTCTGGCTATAGTCCCAGGTCGGTCACAAAAAAACAAGGCTGTCTCTCACTAAATTACTTCCCCGTGGATCGTTTGTCACGGCATCGTATCGATGATATCAATATGCCCAAATATGGAGGGGACGGCAGGGCATTGAATCTGAGATAATGAATTCACAGAATGTGAAATATTGACCCACACACTCATAAACAAATCACAATAGGTCTATGTGAAATATATTTGAGATCAGCTACAGTAGTCAGTAGTTTGCGAGATTAGTCTTTCTCTCTCTCTCTCTCACGCACACACACACACACACTCACACACACTCTCTGCCCCTGTGATTTCACAAGCAGACAAGCATTGATATTGTAATCGATAAGCAACAGTCAGCAACCCCTGATAGTTTCCACTTCACATCTAATTGTAATCTAACTGTATAACTGTATCAATTAGGCCTACAATAATATAATATATAGTCTACTCTCTACAGACCCCTCCCCCCCTTCCCGCAAACAGTCACAGATACACACACATAAAGACCCATGAATGTGGAGAGACCATTAACTGACCCGAAGGGGGGTCATGCTCAGACCCTCACCATTAACTGAACAAAACAAGTTGCCAGAGAAATAAAAATTAAGCCCAAATGTACGGTATTACGGGAAAGAATTTTCTTAGCCGTGCAATATTTTCCTCCTTCCCCGCGACTTAATTTGCGCCCTCGACTCCTTTTCACACTAATTCTAATCTACAGTAACATTAGAGCAAGCGGTTAAATTAAGGCTGTGCAACACTGGTGTGAGTATAATGTAATAGAGTAATGGGCTTGTTAAATGGGCCTTGGGGGGATGTGCAGCTCTGGTAAGTGAGTCAGAGCACGGCCTGTGCGCCAGGGTCATTTAAATTGTTAATAGCTGCTTAAACCATGTAGGCCTAGAATTATTCAATGCTTTAGCTATTGAAAAATAGCAGATCCGGTGTCGCGCTGCGAGCTTGTATATCTGCTATTTTTTGAAAATTCACGATTTGTTGTCTTCGCAAGTCTTTTTAAAAGCGAACATTTGCAACTCAAATATTTGCTTCTGGGGGGGTCCCTGGAACAACATATTTTGAGATGGGGGTCCGTGGCCAAATGCCTGTAATTTTGGGGTTCCTTGACATGAAAATGTTTGAGAACCACTGATTTAGAGGAAGGATTTAGAAGTCGGGTCAAAGATCAGGTCAAAGATATTCAAAGACTTGCACACATTTTCACGATTTTTTCAAAAATAGCAGATCTACAAGCTCGCAGCGCGGCACTCGGTGCCGCGCTGTGAGCTTGTATATCTGCTATTTTTCAATAGTTAAAGCATAGAATATTGGTTAAAGTGGTTAAAATCTAACGCGACTCGGGCACGTTCCAGGTTTTCAAGTGTTAAACAGGAGGGGAATATTTTTACACAGAAAGAAGTTCTGCAGCATTAGCTGTAAATGCTGTCCCTTCTTCCCTGTTTTTGGCCAAAACAACACATTTTCCATTTTGAAAGGACACAACGCTCTCAACCACGCTAATCATGTTATTGTGCCGATGCAGACTTTAATTATGCTCATTATATGTGTTGACGGGACTAACATCATAATCTCACAAACTATGGAACATAGGGTTTATCAGAAGCTGTAACATTAGGTAAGGCTTTTTTAAGGCTTAACCACTTATGCCCTATTTCTATATCACTGTTCAACGGAGTCACGTTAAAATAGCCGATCTGGGATCTCAGGTGGCGCAGGGGTACTTAATGCCCACTACCGTGGAGTATTGGGGTTTAAATCCACCGTGCTGCCTTCGTCTAGCCAAGCGTACCGTGTTGGGGAGTGAAACCAGGCAGGGAGGGTGATCCGTGTCGCTGCACATACTCCTACAGGCTGGGGTGGCGCCCGTCAGCGGGGAGTGTTGGACAAGAAGCACTACGTCCTCCCGGTGGGGGCTCCTCACTGGCCGGTAGCCAGTAGGTTAAAACACATTCAGAACAGGTACACATTATTGTGTATCATTATTTTATGCTTTAACTATTGAAAAATAGCAGATATACAAGCTCACAGCGCGGCACCGAGTGCCGTGCTGCGAGCTTGTAGATCTGCTTTTTTTGAAAAATTTAGAAAATTAGAATTTTGACCCGATTCTATAAGTGTCGTTTCTATGTCAGCAATCTGGCCAGCCATCGTCAAAGATAAGGTCCTTTTCACTTAACTGGAGCTCAGTTAGTCTGTTCTTGAGAGACTACTATGTCAGTGGTTCTCAAACCTTTTCATGTGAAGGACCCCCAAAATTATATTTATTTGGCCACGGACCCCCATCTCAAAATATCTAGTTCCAGGGACCACCCCCAGAAGCAAAATTTGAGTTACAAACGTTTGCTTTAAAAATACATATATTCAAAGATTTGCACACACAACTTTTTCAAAAATAGCAGATCTACAAGCTCACAGCGCGGCACTCGGTGCCGCGCTGTGAGCTTGTATATCTGCTATTTTTCAAGTTAGTTAAAGCATTCAATAATTCTAGGCCTAAATGGGTTAATGGCAGTGGCAAGCAGTGGGAGCAATTACTTGGCATAAAGACTAAATTTTAAGAAAAAAGGGGCACAAATAATTAGCTGTACTTTAAATGTATAGGGGGGGATTGCTTATCTGCAAGCTCACAACGTGCTGCAAACTTCTGAAAATGTTTGTCTATCTCGTGACCAAACAGAGGGACAACAAACTACACCGTCTCTCTGCATCTTGCTTGTTGTAAGTCGCTCTGAATAAGCTGCTAAATGACTATATACTCGACAACAACAAGTAGCCTACAACGGTGTCAGTGGCTGAAAACAGTACGTTAAATTGTTTTTATTTTTTTGTGTAGACTGTAAAGGTCTTTGCACACTGATGAGTTTTTCAGGCCGAATATCGGGGTGAATTTCAGAGCGCGTAAATAAAAAAAATCAACCTCACTTTATGTCAATCACGTTTGCACACTGCCCAAATCTCTCCATTACTCATCGTCTCAAGGTGGACAATGACATTATAGCAGCCATCTTTCATCCGTCTTCCTTTTATATATATTCATGTATTTATTTTCTAATGTCCACACGTTGCATAACCACAACTCCCCTTTCGGGGGGCGACTAATAAAGTTTGTCAGCGGAGCGCGCAGGGTTTAAATAAGATGGATGTAAATGTAGATACATGTCACAGAGTGAGAAATGGAAGGGAAGATGCCAGATAAAGACACCCCACACAATACAGTACATCCCTTTGGGAGGTGTTGTGTACACTGCCTAATGGTTCAATGGGGCAGAGACAGTTCGGTGAAGGATGGTGGGATTTAGGTGGATGGGGGTGGGCAGGGACGTGCTTGCCCCTGATTCAGCTCGGGAAAAAGAGTTGGAGAGGCCCTCATTGCGCGCTATAGAGAGAGATCTCTCTATAGCGCTGCTGCTACTACTCAAAGATTTGTGACAAAGTGACAAGCCAGTGGGCCAATTACATGAGTTATATTTTGTATTTGTCGGGTGGAAACCTTATATGTCCAAAACCGTTTGTTTTGTATTTATCATTTTAAAAATGATCTAAACTAGTGAAAACAGCCGATCTACAAGCACACAACGCCTCGCACCGCGAGGCGTTGTGTGCTTGTAGATCTGCTGTTTTCACTACTTTTGTGCGACGGCCTTGTATGATGAAGCAGGGCTTTGCTTTGCAAAAAAAATCTACAAATTTGAAACTTGGAGATATGAGGTTTCTGCCCGACAGTGACGATTTACTTTGTTGGCCGCCCAGCCCCCAAAATGGAACGAAGGCCAACATTTTATTTAAAATCTTTTCCTAATGGCCGGCCTGAACCCAGGCCGGGAATGAACCGGCCGTTTGGGAGTTGTCCCGCTTTTCCCAATGGCCAGCACGTCCCTGGGGGTGGTGGGGGTCTCTCTTTATGTGAGCGGCCATTTGCGGTCGCGCAGCGAAGGAAAATATTTATCTTTTGAGTGCCTCTGACCTGCCGCGGTGAAACAAGAGTCCCATAATGTGTTCTGCAGCCAACCCATCCCAGGGGACTCCTCCTCAAACGGATCACAATGGATTTTGCAGCAGTGTTGATTTCGTCGACTAAAACTATGACGAAAAATGTTTGTCGACTGCGTTTTTTTCACTGACGAAAACTAAATAAAAACTAAGCTGTGATGACTAAAATTAAGACTAAATATATTGACAGTTTCGTCAACAACATAAAAACTAGACTAAAACGTTAGGGAGGGACTAGTGGAGAAGAGAGTCATTTTATGTTAGGTTGCTCTCAGGTGTTGCATGCTGAAAATAGCCGATCTACCAGCTCACAACTGCGACGCGTTGTGAGCTTGTAGATCTGCTATTTTCAGCACGCAACCAAGTGTAAAATCAGTCATTACGATGCCATCAAGGCCTGCCAAAATACATTTTAGTTGACTAAATCAACTGTAGATTTAGTCGCCTAAAACGTATGAAATTTAGTCGACTAAAATCAGACTAAAACTAAAACTTTTCAGGTGACTAAATTATGACTAAAATTAAAAGACATTTTATTCAAAAGACTATGACTAAAACTAAATCAAAATTTGCTGTCAAAAACAACACTGTTTTGCAGCACGCCACCGAGGCCCGGCCACGAGTGGCCAAACGAAAGCGCCACCTATTGAGCCGAAAAAAACGCTGTCTCCGATGGCGTCGTGTAATTTCTTATCCCGGCGAAAGCGCGCGACAGTGGCTGCATTGGTGGTGTCCATTTTCCTTGTCTTGCTGTTGTAGTTGACCTATTCTGTTTCCTGTAGTTACATTAACAGTAACCAGTAAGATGCCTCAGGGCGACAAGCAACCTCGCCCTAAAGGGTGAGGTCGCACCATGTCTTGGCCATCTGGCCAGTGATGTATATCGATGACATCATTAGGTATCTCCATATATGGGCATAAAAGAGATTTGTTCCCCCTGGCATCACAGAGATCTCTCTAACAAGGAATCATCTGTTATACAATCCCTTTTATGCCCATACAGTATATGGAGATCATAGTGTGGTTCTCCTAACAGGGCATCATCTGGGATACAATCCATTTTATGCCTATATATGGAGATCTCTGCTCTGAGTATCTGACATCACCTGTGATGTCACAGTGATGTGTCAGGGGAACCACAGTGTCAGAAGTTACCCGTATGCATGCATACGAACAAGCTGTGCCGGTTCTGACAGTAAACTGCGACCTGCGTTCGCAATAAGAGAGATATTATTGGACATATAGCGTAAACAAATTCCTCATTTTCTTGAGTGGCTTGTTAACCATTCAATCCACATTCAATCCCTATTTTGGCCATGTCATTAATCATTATACTGTAGGTTCAAAAAAACGTTCACAAGTAGCGGAAATCAACTGAGCTTGTATTTTTTGCTATTTTTAAAATATAAAAAAAAGTGGCTAAAATCACCAACTCTGCGACTGGACCACTACGGTAGTTAGTTTCTACATCTACGGCACTTTAACCTCCACAGTCCTGTGGAATGGACTGAAACCTGAGTCCACTGTCGTGCCATTCTTCTTGTCCAGTGAAAGGTGGCTCCACAGCCCAGGAGGGGTTGCGTTTCCCCTGCCTTTTGTGCACCTTAATGCACCTTTCTGTTAAACCTTGGCCATTCAACCAAACTGTGTTCCCTTGCTCTGCAAGTATAGGATGCTACTGAGGCCCTTTTCTCTCTCTCTCTCTCTCTCTCTCTCTCTCTCTCTCTCTCTCTCTCTCTCTCTCTCTCTCTCTCTCTCTCTGTCTCTGACCGTGCCTCATCTATCTTCTCATGCATTGTAGGCTTTTCCAATAATGCACTCACTGTCAAGAAAAGGGAGACAAAAAAGAAACGAAAAAAAAAAAAATCTTTGCTTGCACAGCGCTTGTCACCCTCATTTATTTAGAACAGTGCCTCGTCCGGGACAGAGACGGATAGGCGCGCTTAGTTGTCTGTTTAAGCTATTTAGGCCTAGAATTATTGAATGCTTTAACTATTTGAAAAATAACAGATATACAAGCTCACAGCGCGGCACCGAGTGCCGCGCTGCGAGCTTGTAGATCTTTGAAAAATCGTGAAAATATGTGTGCACACTTTTCAATATATATTTTTCAAAGCAAACTTTTTTTAACTCAAATCTCTGCTTCTGGGGGGTCCCTGGAACAACATATTTTGAGATGGGGGGGGGGTCTGCGGCCAAATAAATGTAATTTTGGGGGTCCTTGGGTTTTTTTTTAACCACTGATTTAGAGGAAGGATTTAGAAGTCGGGTCAAAGATCGGGTCAAAGATATTCTGCACACATTTTCACGATTTTTCAAAAATAGCATATCTATAAGCTTGCAGCGTGTTGTGAGCTTGTATATCTGCTATTTTTCAATAGTTAAAACATAAAATAATGGTTTAAAGTGGTTAAAATCTAACGCGACTCGGGCGCGTTCCCGGTATTTGAGGGTTAACAGAAGATTTCCGCTACACCTCCATGCCTGTTTATTATATTCCTTTCTCTTTTTTTTTGCAGCGGGGGACTTGTATTATTACGGTTATTAATACCTGCACTCAGTCTTTTAATCTGCCCTATTTGTCACTCGTGACTGTCTGACTGCACTGTTTAATCTGGGTATCTTTCAATCTGTCTCATCGCTGATTAGAAATTGATGAAGGCAGGAAGAGACATATTTGGGGGGTTTGGGTGGAGGTGGGGTGGGTGGGGGTGTTGAGGGGTGGGGTCTGATGATAGTAGAACTGTGGAGACAAACGTCGCTCATCCAGCAGCGCTCTCTCTCTCTCTCTCTCTCTCTCTCTCTCTCTCTCTCCCCTCAGGGACGTGCTGGGCCCCTGATTCAGCCCGGGAAAAAGAGTTGGAGAGGCCCTCATTGCGCTCTATAGAGAGAGATCTCTCTCTATAGCGCTGCTGCTACTCAAAGATTTGCCATTTCAGATCATGACAAGTGACAAGCCAGTGGGCCAATTACATGAGTTATATTTCGTCGTTGTCGGGTGGAAACCTTGTATGTCAAAAACCGTTTGTTTTGTATTTATAATTTTAAACATGATTTAAACTAGTGAAAACAGACGATCTACAAGCACACAACGCCTGCGAAAAAATCTACAAATTTGAAACTTGGAGATAAAAGGTTTCTGCCCGACAGTGACGATTTACTTTGTTGGCCGCCCAGCCCCCAAAATGGAACGAAGGCCAACATTTAATTTTAATTTTTTTCCCTAATGGCCGGCCTGAACCGGCCGGGAATGAACCGGCCGTTCGGGCGTTGTCCCGCTTTTCCCAATGGCCAGCACGTCCCTGCTCTCTCCCATTTCTCCACCTTTTCTCTCTCTCTCTCTCTTGTTCGGCTGCCAGATGTAGCCCATTTCCGCGGCGTCCCCCCCCCCCACCCCCCACAAACAGGCGCTCAGCACGTGGGCTCTTTGGTGTGCAGCACCTGTGTAGTGTAATACAGTCTGCGACTGCGTTGTTTACTCCGAATTTGTTTGGTGCGCTTGAAAGCCCGTCTTTGATCCACACAAAGATTCCTCACTCCCTCCTCCACCCCACTCCCTCCCTCCCTCCCTCCCTCCCCCACACACCCCTCTTCTGTCTCCCTCATTTTTGAACACGAACGCTGCATTGATACGGGGCGGGTGTTTATTTGGTCGCCCCCCCTTTCTACTCCCTCTTTCTTTTTGCTTTGCTTTTTTATTTTTTTTTACCGTCCCTAACCCAAGGGACCGGGAAGAATGACAGTGACCAGTGACGAGCTTGTCAGGCAGCCTTGTTGGAGATGTTTTATAACAGGCGCGTTAGCGTGTTTACATCCAGCACAGACGAGAGGCGTTTAGAGACCAGCGGCTTTAATGAATATTGCATTGGGCTGATTGGGGCCCTTCCAGGGGCGTCACAAGGGGGGGGGGGGGGGGGAGTGGGACTGAGTTACGAGGGCCCAAGGTGGAGGGGGCCTTAATTATTTTATACTTTAGCTATTGAAAAATAGCAGATATACAAGCTCACAGCGAGCTTGTAGATCTGCTATCTTTGAAAAGTCGTGAAAATGTGTGCAAATCTTTGAATATATGTATTTTTTAAGCGAAAATTTCATGTAACATTTAATTTTTGTTTGTCATTTGATTCCTCACAGAACAAGTGGGCCAAGAGATTCTGTCCAACCTGCACACTGACCGCGAGAAGATCCAAAGAGCCAGGGAGAGGGTGAGCACACACACACACACACACACACACACACACACACACACACACACACACACACACACACAGTGCCAGTGGTGTCAGTTAAGAAAAAGCTAAGGTATGGCAACTGGTCTTCGACACCAGTCATGTTGCCATACCATAGCAACAGGCATGAAACATTTATTTTAAGAAGTAAATTAATTTTTTTCTTGGGCTGGATATGGCAGCCTGGAACGGTAAAACTTGGCATGCAGCTAAACTTGGCATGTTAGTAAACGTGCCACAATTAACAATAATGCATTGGACCTGTGCAGCTGACCTGCGGAACCTGGGAATATACCATCTTGTCAAGATGGGGAGAATATAATTATAATACCTTGTTAAAGTGACAATTTTTTTAAATTTTGCATTTGTAGTTATTTTACTGTAATTTAACAACATAATAACCAGAACAGATAGACAAAGAGACATTCATGGATTTATATTTAAAAGTAACTTTTATGTCCCCCCCCTGGACCCAGGGTATGGCAGCTGCATACCCCTGCCATATCCAGTTGACGCCCCTGCACAGTGCACGCGTAAACACACACACACACACACACACACACACACACACACACACACACACACACACACACACACGAACACACACACACACACACACACACGTGGCCCAACAAGTGCAGGATGAAGGAGTATCATAGGAGACACTGACTGGAGACAACAAAGGCTTTGTAGTCGGTGGGGAACATTCACAACGCTTTGTGTGTTTCAGACAGTGATGCCATACATGATGTCAGACTAGCCAACTAAACACACGCACGCACGCACGCATACTGTACAGTACATACACATACATACATGCCAGCCACATTCACAAGCACATGGTACACACATATTATGTGCATGTGTTGTACCATATCTGTATGTTAGAAGCATCGTACTGACTGGCTCCAGTGCTATGATGTACAGTATTGCATGGAAAAGTGCAATTTTCACATAAACATGGATATGAATGTTTATTGATTCATTTATTTCTTGGTCAAAATAAGTGTAAAGTAGCTCTATATTCTGACACCAATCATTTCTACAGAGTATTTTTTGCGCAGTGATCTGTAAAAGGAGTCTCCCTATCTCTCCAGCTCCTTAGTAAATAACACATCATGGTGTGACACATTGTGAGCTTGTATAGATAGATAGATAGATGGATACCTTTATTATCCCAAGGGGGAGAATCAGAAGTTACAGAGAAGTATGGAAAAAGATTTTAAAACATAACATACTGTTGTACTGTAAAGAGCAAGGTACATCAATGAACGGGAACGAAGAATATATATATACTGTATATGTTACAGTCAGTTTGGGTAACTCAGTGAGATTGGGGTAAGAGCACTCGTTTTGTCGTTCACCACACACCCATAACACCACCTGGATCAATTCACTTTGATAGTCTCTTATCAGCATGTAATTCTGCGTAATCACCATGAGATGGCGACAACAGCCATTCACTAGTGCAGTCGCTGACGTCACTCGTTTGCGACACCTCTTTGTTGTTTATCTACTAGCCCAGCTCAGCTGTGTTTAGCCATTAGCTTACTATGCCTAACCCTAACCTTAACCTCAGTAAAACTATGCCTAACCCTAACCCTAACCTCCGTGGGGTGAGGGGCTATCATTCCTGCCGACGCTACGTTGTCATTGTTGTTGTTGTTGTGGATCAAAGCGACCGCTTGTTCCACCCCGCGCCGCTCGACGAGCGCTCCTGTTCTCAATTTCACTGAAACTCAAAATCAAGTCATTTATCAAGTCGACTCGAGTCGCGGGGGTTAATCCGACGCGTCGACGAATCGTTTATGTAAAAAAAAAAGAAAAAAAGGAAAAAGAAAGTGGTGCTTTAAGCTTTTAAACCACGTCAACATAATACAATAAAACAGTAATATGAACATTGTTTTAAGCCTTTAAAGTGAATTAGATCCATGAACTACCGAGACATGGTAGCGGTGGACATTAATGACGATAAGATTGCGTCCAGCCGTGCGGTCATTGTGAATTGTGGAGCAGAGTAGAACAACGGAGGCGAGAATAATCTTTGACAGCATGTCGTGTATTATTTCCACAAGTTGTATTTTCTCAGAGCACAGCGCTGCTGTATCAAAAGAGCTATGTTGCCGATCTGGTGCGAGATGATAAAAAGAAAACAGTTCGCCCATCGCTATTCCTCAGCCTGAGACCACCACACACCCACGGCACGGTGAAAGTGAAAGCGCGTCGCGCTGCTTCTTTGGCCAGCTCTAGCTGCAAGTAGAATAACAACACGTCAACGCATTTCCTCTCCAAGCGCTTAACTTCAAAATAAGAGCTCACTGTCATATGATCAAGGCAACTTTCAAGTCACGTGAACTGATCTTATTTTTAAGTCTAGTTTACAAGTAGTAGGAAGTATGGACTCAATAAGAATTACATGACAGTCACAGTCCAGCGCTCTCATACCGCACCACTGTAACTGGTGTGATAAAAAAATATATTGACGGCTCGACTCAAACAATTGGCGTCGATTCCGGGGGCTTAAAACGACGCGTCGATTCGTCGATTTTTTGAGGACAGGCGTAGTATGTAGATCTACTATGTTTGCTGTTTGTCATAATATGACAAAGTATATGAGACTCCTGAGGCCAAGCTGACAGGCTGCTTTTCATCATGTCACATTATGGCTAATTATTGTCACTGGCCATGATGCTATACGCCATTCTTTTCACAAGATCTGCATTCCAAGTTGATCATTATCATTTCTCTCCACCAGGCTGGAGATTATGTTTTCTCCCTGTCCGTGTGTGTGTCTGTTTGTTTTGTCTATCTGTTTGTCTTTGCTACTTCTCCTACACATTTTGTCTCAAGACTCACACAAATCAGTACACAACAATATCTCTGGATTCATGTGATCAAGATGTGTCAATCTGACGTTTCATATTTAACCCTTAGGCCTAGAATTATTGAATGTTTTAACCAGTGAAAAATAGCAGATATACAAGCTCACAGCGCGGCACGCTGCGAGCTTGTAGATCTGCTATTTTTTTTTAAGTCATGAAAATGTGTGCAAATCTTTGAATATATATGTATTTTCAAAGCGAACGTTTGTAACTCAAATTTTGCTTCTGGGTGGTCCCTGAAGCAAAAAACTAAATATTTCCTCTAAATATTTTGAGATGGGGGTCCGTGGCCAAATAAATATCATTTTGGGGGTCCTTCACGTGAAAAGGTTTGAGAACCACTGACACAGTAGTCTCTCAAGAACAGACTAACTGAGCTCCAGTTAAGTGAAAAGGACCTTTTCTTTGACGATGGCTAGCCAGATTGCTGACATAGAAACATAGGTTTTTCAAAAAACCTTAGAAGGATTCAAAAGACACTTATAGAATCGGGTAAAAATTCTAATTTTCATGATTTTTCAAAAATAGTGAGCTTGTATATCTGCTATTTTTCAATAGTTAAAGCATAAAATAATGATACACAATAATGCGTACCCGTTCTAAATGGGTTAATTCCGAACGGCTACAATTGCCTTCCAAACGTTTGATTCTGTGTAGCCAACCCGTGTGTCTTCTTGCTCAGGGACACGTCTGATTCCCAGAGATCTTCTGTACCGTTCAGCTGAGGCCTCCCCACGTCTCTCTCTGTGAGACTTTGCTTTAACTCTCAAATACCTGGAACGCACCCGAGTCGCATTAAGATTTTAACCACTTTAACCATTATTTTGTGCTTTAACTATTGAAAAATAGCAGATATACAAGCTCACAGCGCGGCACCGAGTGCCGCGCTGCGAGCTTGTAGATCTGCTATTTTTGAAAAATCGTGAAAATGTGTGCAAGTCTTTGGCTATCTTTGACCCGATCTTTGACCCGACTTCTAAATCCTTCCTCTAAATCAGTGGTTCTCTAACATTTCAGGACCCCCAAAATTACATTTTATTTGGCCGCCGATCTAAAAAAATGTTGTTCCAGGGACCCCCCAGAAGCAGAGATTTGAGTTACAAAAGTTTGCTTTGAAAAATATACATCGAAAAATTTGCACACATTTTCACTATTTTTCAATAGTTAAAGCATTCAATAATCCCAGGCCTACATTGGTTAACCTGAAGGCTTGACCAGCTACTGTTCCTACTTTATTCCTTCTCCTCCTCTCCACCCCCACTCCCTCCCTCCCTCCGCCAATCCTGGCCCCGTACCCCCTTCCTCACACCCTGACAGCCAGCCAGCCAGACAGACAGACAAACAGGCCCATAGACAGCCAGGCAGGCAGAGCCGAGGCAGGTCCCAGCGCAGTGAGGGGCCCCCCGGCTCTGATGGGCCCCCTCAGCGTGGCGTACTTAAAGATCACAACATAGCAGAGGGCCTGGCATAGAACCGTTTCAAAGGAAATCAAACATCTCCTTTCAAACAGGGTCCACACGGCGTCTACCGAGAGCGGTTGTGTAGCGCTCTCTCTTTTTGCTTTCACCTCCTCTCTGTCTCTCTCCATCTTTCTCTCTCTCTCTCTTTCTCGTGCTACTTTCTAGTCGTCTTTGTTGAACTCCCCCCAATGCATGCACACACGCACGCACACACACACACACACACACACACACACACACACACACACACACACACACACACACACACACACACACACACACACACACATCCTTTAAAGGTGGTTTGTGAGGCTAAAAGAGAAGGGAGGAAGGAAGAAGAAGAGGAAATACATAAAGACAGGAGATGTGTCTCTCAGCTGAAAAGGTGCAAAGGACAGATCAGAAGGATTTGATAGGTTATAGGGTCGTGCACACAGAAATGAATACATATGCACAGTCATAGAGCTTCAGGTGCATTAACGAATGCGTGAACGCAGGAAAAAAATACACGCACGTACAAAGAGGCGAAACCCTCCCACACTCAGCGGGAGACGTGGCCCTTTGTTTTAGCTTTTTACCGTACAAATAGAAGTCAATAGCGGCCGTGGACTCCTCGGGCCAAGAGAGCATGCTCCTGTCAAGTTGCTCAGGCCCAACACTGGACCCCCTGCTGCCGGGTTAGGAGTTAGGTTGGTCATCCTTCACTCCGGTCTACAATACTCCATCACAGGGGTGTCCCCCCAAACTCTGGGCCCTGGGTACAAGGATTCACTGCGGGCCCCTCGTGAATGTTCTTCATAGGGGGAGGGGGTTTAACCCATTTAGACTGGGAACACATTATTACGCATTATTTTTGAAAAATCGTTATTTGTGCTAGTCTTTGAATATTTCAAATCCTTCTAAGGTTTTTGGAAAAACCTATGTTTCTATGTCAGTGGTGCTCAAACTTTTTCATGTGAAGGACCCCCAAAATGATATGTATTTGGCCACGGACCCCCATCTCAAAATATTTAGTTCCAGGGACCTCCAGAAGAAAAAAATGAGTTACAAATGTTCGCTTAAAAATACATAATATTCAAAGATTTGCACGCATTTTCACAACTTTTCAAAAATAGCAGATCTACAAGCTCGCAGAGCGGCACGAGAGCTATTATCTGCTATTTTTCAATAGCTAAAGTATAAAATAATTAAGGCCCCTCCACCTTGGGCCCTAGTAACTCAGTCCCACGTTTCCCCCCCTTGTGACGCCCCTGCTCCATCAGCCACCTCGTCTGTTGTTGCCTCGTCATGGCCGAAAGCCAGTTCCTGCCACTTCTTGGTTGAATGTCCTTTTCTGGCCAGTATAGACTGAAGTCACTATGTTTATACGTCCCAATGGTCTGTCGAATTATCAACTACCGCTGCGACTAACGCTTATTTTTATTCTGTTAAGACTTATACGTTGTTATACCTTTAAAACCGCCAAGGTTTACATAACAGTCAAATAAGGCAATAAAGTGCAGGATGGTAAACGCTCATCACAAGTTATCTGAACAACTTGAAATGATGAAACACATACTGTATCTTTTCATTTTATAATGAGATAATAATAATATAAAACCATGATAATACCAGTAAGACTCCCTAATCGGGAGATAAGCGACCGTTGGTCGCTTATCTCCATAAATAGAGCAAAAATGTGTTTTTCCAAAATCTTCCTGATCCATGTTGTTGACATGAGTGTAGACATACTGTGTAGTGATTTTCGTGATTTTAGGGCAAAATCTGAATCGGCCTCATGGTGGCGCTAGAGGGCCATGTGAGAAATGAGGGGTGGGGTCTCCTCGCCGCCAAGGCGGACGTATAGGTACCGGCCCCGGCTCTCCCGGTCGCTCCTAGCCCGAGTTACGGCATTTTATGTGAGCTGCAGTGGCAGGGGGTCCTCCACTGGGGGCGCCACCACTTTTGCATCCGTTCTGGAGCACCAGGAGTGGGTGGTCCCCGGGAATGCCCCGTGAGCAGCCCCGTTGGGGTGGTCATTTGGTCATTTTTGCACATTTGGTAATTTTTTACACCTGGGGGTCCCCCAGGGACCTGGGGGTCCCCGAAACTCCGGGGGTCCTTGGAGGTTGTAGTTTGGCAGGCAAGGAGTGTGTGTGCAAAATCTGGCATGGATCGGGGCAACGGTTGCAGAGATATGAGCAGGGCAAAAGTGTGACGTGTGACGTGTGACAGAGGGAGTGACGGAGTGACGGAGGGACAGCCGGTGGAGGTTTGGATAGTGTGCAAGTAACTGCGACCTACGGTCGCAATAATGAAAGACAAACATTCACATTTGTTCACATAATATGCTATTCATAATGATTTATTTGACATTTGAACATGATACATCACTAAAGTGTTTTTTTTTGTATCTTTTGGAGCTGTGTGAAGCACAGGCTCCCTATACGTGGCTGTGTGGGTCTGTCTGTCTGTCTGTCTGTCTGTGTGTGTGTACTGTATGTAGCCTGAACTTCCTAAACTTCGGCACGCTACTAGTCCCACAGTTTTGCCACCACACACTCGTGCCATATGTCAAATCGACCGGCTTACTCGGGAATCGTGGGCTAGTAACTTGCTAAGAGAAAGGTTCAATAGTTTAATTGATATTAATTTATTAGTGAATTAATTTTCCCCATTGACTTATAATGGGAATCGCAAAAACTCACATTCAATTATTTGTCTCTCGCAAACCATAGGGGCTAGAGTTTCAAGACTTGGAGAGGAGGTTCATAATGATTTCAAGGATTAAATAAAAAATAATTGTGTCATTTGGCCGCATGGTGGCGCCATAACACCCCACTTTACGTTTTGGCCTGTAACTCTTGAACCGTAGGTCGGAAAATTAAAAATATTTTTTCCCTGGATTCCTTGGGTCATGACGCATCTCCCCATATAGGCCACGCCCATTTGCGCCATGATAGATTTTCCGCCATCTTGAATTTTCTCCAAAACACACTTTTTGCTCCTTTTCCTACATATTTTCTTCAAATGTCACAAAAATCGGTACACATGATCCACACACACACACACACACACACACACACACACACACACACACACACACACACACACACACACACACAGCTCCACTTCACACGGGTGTGATTTTTTTTTATGTGGAATGATTAATCCACTCTTTGGTTGATTGTTTCACAGCTGTTCTTCTCATTTTTAAATCAATAAAATGCTGATTATAGGTGAAAATCCATCAGCTCTCAGTAGTTAATGCGGCCATTAACTACAATCGTCATTGTAGTTCCCCTAACCGTAACCCTGGAACTGAGCTACTTAAACAAATGCATCCACACCCAAAAAGTGGAAAGATGTTTTGACAGGTGAAGATTATCATAGAAACGTAACACATTTCCATGTAATATAATGTAATTCTTCAGCAAAGACAAGAAATGTACAGAATAAATGAACGTAGAAACGCATTATCATTTGTATTGTATATACATTTTTTGTCATACAGAGAATGGTTGAAATAATATGGTGAATCGGTGCACTCGGGGTGATGTTTTGGTGGTGTCTTGTTGCTTTGTATAGCGGTACAGTTAGGCTAACTGTCGTTTTCCCTTCCATAAACAAATCTCCCTGCATGAGCATCACTGTCACCCTGGTCTCAAATTGTCCATATCGCTTTTCACAGCTTTTCACAGCTCCCGTGTCAGAAACAAACTCCCTCTCTCTCATTTCACGGCAGCAAGGAGTTTCAGTCATAACGCGCTCGCTAATACCGATACTCTAGCCCTATAGTGTACAGGAGGGGGAATAACCAGAACATGTTTGACCACTAAAATGTAAACAGTATTCCATTTTAAGCCGTTTATACCTAGAATTATTGAATGCTTTAACTGTTGAAAAATAGCAGATATACAAGCTCGGTGCCGCGCTGCGAGCTTGTAGATCTGCTATTTTTGAAAAATCATGTTTTTTTTTATTTTGCAAGTCTTTGAATATATCCATTTAAAAGCAAACATTTGTAACTCAAATATTGCCTTCTAGGTGGTCCCTGGAACAACATATTTTGAGATGGGGGGTCGGTCCGCAGCCAAACACCTGTCATTTTGGGGGAAGCTGATTTAGAGGAAGCATTTAGAAGTCGGGTCAAAGATCGGGTAAAAGATATTCAAAGACTTGCACACATTTTCACGATAAAAAATAAATAAAAATTGCAGATCTACAAGCTTGTATATATATAAAGCATAAAATAATCGTTAAATTGGTTAAAATCTAACGCGACTCGGGTGCGTTCCAAGTCTTTGAGGGTTAAGTGAGGAAGAAAGTGAGTGAGAGAGAGTTGGAACCGGGATGCTGTAGGGGTGGGGAGGGAGGGAGAGAGAGATAGAGAGAGAAGGAAGGAGTAATTCAGAGGGAGAAATGTATTTTTGGGAGAAAGTGTCTAGGGGACGGATCTGTGGGCCCGAGTCAGACATCACATCAGGCAACTGCAGGACTTGTTGTGTTTGCCAGAGGGTCTAAACCCCCAGAACCCCCATCATATCCCCCTCCTCCCTCTCCTCGCTATCCCTGGATCTGGCAACCTGCGCCACTCCAACTCCAGCTGCCAGAGGCAAGCAAGGAGGGATGGAGGGGATGAGACAGGGGAGTGGATGTAATGGAGAGCAGAGATGGACAGCCAAAAGACAGCCCTGCCCCAAACATCTGAATGGAAAGTTAAAAACAGAGAAGTGTTCCCGACACATGAAACTGAAGAGAATAGAAATAGGATAGGGGTAAGGACGGGGTAAACGAGAATAGAATAAATTGGCAATAGAATAGAGGAGAGTATAATGTAATGAAATAAAATGGAGAATAGAACACTGTAAAATTGAATAGGGGAGAATACGAGTTGGGTTGGGGGATCAAGCAGTTGGACTTTATTCTTTAAGTCATGTTTAGATTGTGTTTCTGATTATTATTATTATTTTGTCTTTTTAAGAAGTGGTGATATTTGACTCACCTTCGGGCAGTGGTTCTCAACCTTTTCAGGCTGCGACCCCCCAAATAATCATATTTTAACTGGGAACCCCCCCCCAACATGATGAGCACAAAGAGTTGAGGGCCCGGATTACATTTTGTATAACATGCTTCTATTTTCACAATTTCTGCCTCTAATATTTGACAATTAAAGGCCCCTAGGGGTCCCGACCCACAGGTTGAGAACCAGTGCCTTAGGGAATGTGTTGATTTTTTTTAAATGAAGAATAAAGGAGAATAGAAGAGTAATAAAAAATAATGCTGGACAAGTGGATAGAAAATGGAATGGAGGATGGTGTATGGGATAGTATTGAATTGAATTAATAGAGGAGAAAGGGTGAATGTTGGATCTACAGTAAGGGAGTGAGGGTAACCAGATAGCAAAGGCAGTTAGTATTTCACAGAAGCAGAACCAGAACCCCCTGCTGACTGCAGAAGGAAATTCTCTTTAAAAAACAAAAAAAAGCAGCTCCCACCGCAACCAAGAAATGTGACTACAGGTAGAATTTAGTGCCAGCTAAAGTGGCACAGTGCACTGTCAGCATTTTTCCTTTTGTAGTTTTTTCTTTAACAAACACACGCACGCACACACACACACACACACACACACACACACACACACACACACACACACACACACAGAGAGAGAGAGAGTACACATTATGCAAATACCACATCCCGGCATTTGAAAACAGGAGAAAATAAAACATTTTGTGGCCCCACAAAATGAAAAAGAATAAGGAAAAAAGAAAAAGGTTAAGGAAAAAAGCCAAGGCACAGCAAGAGTTTACTGAAGGAGCCGTTGGTCATCATGATTTCAAGAGCATCTTCAGTAGCCCATTCACATGTTAAAATCCCCAGTGTTAATGTTACTCTGAGGAGGGTACAAATGGAACACACCGCCATTTTAGCTTACATGTGTCTGCTCTTTGGAGTTGCACAAACACTGAGGATTTTACTGAGAAAATGTAGGTTTGTCAGTAGTAGATTTCTCTCACCGTGTTTAATTTGTTATATGCACTAAGCCAGGGGTCTTCAACGTTTTCAGGCCAAGGACCCCTTAGTTGAGAGAGAGATGAAGCAGGGACCCCCACAACCTTTTCATAGATTCCATATAGTTTCATTGTTTGACAGCACAATCATCAGTGTATTTTGGATTCATGTCAATGTGTGTTTTCAGATATTTAACCACTTGAGTCGTCAATACTTAAACTTGACCTCTCACTTTGTACTTAGTCTGCTCTTTTTCCCCTCTACATCAAAGCTCTTTGCCAAAAATAGCCGATCTACAAGCTCACAACGCCTCGCAGCACGAGGCGTTGTGAGCATGTTGATCTGCTATTTTTGGCTAAAGTTCTCAGAATATGGACGCTAGGGTTCAAGTGGTTAGTGAAAAAAAGTTTCTATCACTCAAAGATTTGGAGGACCCCCTGTAGTGACTCTGAGGACCCCCTAGGGGTCCCGGACCCCCTGTTGAAGACCCCTGCACTAAGCTATAGTTTATCTCTGTGATCCCAATCGACGCTTTAAAATCCTCAGTGTTAAACTCTGTGAGGGTACAAATAACTCTCCCTATGAGTTACAGACCCAAATATGGTTCCATTTGGTTCCCAAAGATCCATCATTTAGGCTGGTGACCCCCCCTGGAACCTCCTCAAAGGGTCCTTGCACTCCAGCTTGAGAATCAGTACTGTACTGCACTGTTACTCTGCAGTTATATGCTGTATTTATCATATCAGTGGAGGTTACACTTTACAGCCACTTGTTGACGTGAAATCTCCTTGTGTTTCATAGTGCACTGCAAGAGAGAGGTATTTCCACCTCGCAAAACATGTCAACATCTAAGAATCATACACACTTCATAAACCTTTTATTTTACTTCATTTAATTTAATTCCGCATATGCTTCATCAGACAAGTGAGTTTGAGAGAAAACTCATTGCTGGGATCCCACGGTCATGAAATTCATGGAAATATTTTGAAATTAGAAAAATATTTTTCCAGTACTGGAAAAGTTTTGGAATTGATCAAGCGTCCTGGAAGGTCCTGGAAAAAATAGCTATGCATTGTCTTTGGTTATTGATTTTGTTAATACATCTGAAATGACAAATTAAACATGGCCAAATTGTCAAATATTAGAGGCTGAAATTGTGAAAATAGCCGATCTACATGCTCACAACGCCTCGCAAAAAAAAGCGAGGCGTTGTGAGCATGTAGATCTGCTATTTTCACAATCGAAACGTGTTATACAAAATTCCTCAACTCTTAGTGCTCGTCAGGGTGCCCGGGTCCCCAGTTAAAATATGATTATTTCGGGGGTCACAGCCTGAAAAGGTTGAGAACCACTGGCATACACTACCTGTCTTTGGGCATTGTGCATAGGGGTAAGCGACTTGTTATTGAGCTGAATTATTGTTATATAGTCCTGGAAATTAGGTTAAATATTCTGGAAAAGTTTTGGAAATTAATTGGTAAAAATGTGTGGGAACCCTGTCATTGTCTCCATTTATAAGCTTCTGGTCGCTGCCCTGGCTTTGGAAACATTCACCCAGATAGTGATGGAAAAAGATTTCCTGCAATTCCCCTCCCTCCAAAGCCACTGTGGAAGTGCCTCTGGGAGAGCCAGTGAGTGAAAAGCTTCAGTATGGCTGCTCACTGTGGCCACCAGGACAATTTTTTTAGTGTTTTGCAGCCTCAGGTCTGCGAACAAGAATGTGTCTGCAGTCAAGTGCTCTGGTTAAGTGACATATCCTCTTGTTGTGGGCCTGGTGTACAAGATACACTACACCTCCAAGATACCCATGTACCTGACAAACTACTTCTTAAAGGTCAAGGATGTCCACGATCACAACACCAGAGGCAGCTCCACTAATCATCATCAATGTAGATTTAACACTAAACAAGGCTCTAACTCGTTCTCCTGCTATACCATCAACATGTGGAACGCCCTTCCACAAGCCTTAAAGGAGAGCAAATCCCTAGCCTCCTTCAAAATTGGTATGAAAAGTCACCTTCAGACAGCTGCTACCCGTGACTTGTAAATAGACTAAGCCCCCATGCTCCCCCCCCCCCCCTTTTTTTCTTTTTTTTCCCTGCCTTTGTATTTGATGTTATGCTCTTGAAACTGATATTATCCTAGATAAAGTACTATGTTCTATCCGTCTGTCTTTCAATGTTATATGAGGTGGTTCAGCTTTCTAGGATCTCCTTTTAGTTGACCTTCTACCAGTGATTTGTTCTGTCATGAAACTACTTTTTTTTATTGCAAACTTCTGATAAATTCTTCAATCAATCAATCAATTGTCTGTCTGTGTGTGTGTGTGTGTGTGTGTGTGTGTGTGTGTGTGTGTGTGTGTGTGTGTGTGTGTGTGTGTGTGTGTGTGTGTGTGTGTGTGTGTGTGTGTGTGTGTGTGTGTGTGTGGGGGGGGGGGGAGTTAAAAGCTGCAAACCGTTAAGTCCTAACGTCCTACCTGGGATTTGAACTCACTGTGTGTGGGAGACTAGATTATTTTACCACTCACTTGTCCAGGGCAGATATTGCACTTATAAGCATCAGGCAGTACTACTTGTCAACCAGTAGGTGTCCTACCAAACACCAGGGTCTACATTTCTCCTTAAAAGAGTATAGGGAGGGAGATCACCTCCAACTACTGCAGATGTACAAGTTATATTGTGCTAACATTCTCTACCATATGAATGAATGTGTTAAACTCAAAACATCACTGTAATTTAGGGGCCTTCAACGTTTTCAAGGACCAAGGCCAAAGACTCCTTAGTTGAGAGAGAGATGAAGCAGGGACCCCCACAACCTTCTCATAGATTCCATATAGTTTCATTGTTTGACAGCACAATCATCAGTGTATTTTGGATTCATTTCAATTTGTGTTTTCAGATATTTAACCACTTGAACCATCATTACCTAATACACTTGACCTTTCACTCTGTACTTAGTCTGCTCTTTTCCCCCTCTTTTTCCCCTCTTTTCCAAAAATAGCCGATCTACAAGCCCCCAACGCCTCGCGCTTTAGATCTGCTATTTTTGGTTACAGTTCTCAATATGGACACTAGGTTGGTTATACAAGGTTCCGTCACAACAAGTAGTGATTGCACGCAACATTGTCGTTTGCCTTGACCTTGATTTGTTTAGAACTGTGGATGGAATTCTCATGTCCTTTCCCCACCTCTCTGTCCTTCTCTGTTTCCCACAGCTGAGGGAGACGGACGCCAACCTGGGCAAGAGCTCCCGCATCCTGACGGGCATGCTGAGAAGGTAAGAGGCAGGTAGGGCAGCTCTGTTTCTACTGCACCTCTCTGTGGATGAACCGTACGTGTGACTAACCAGCCCTGTTCTGTGCAAGCGAGGCAACGGTATATTTTCTTTTATTTTAGAGTAGAGAGAGGTATACTGTAGCACTGGCACCTAACTCTGTTCCCACTTAGTCTGGGATCACTTCACTTTTTGGGGTTGTAACCTGTCTGGAGCGGAAACCACAACACGTCAAGTTGTAGTACTCAAAGGACTACAATTTGCCGGAAAGATCCAACCGGAAACAGTTTTAACCCAAAATATTCCCCTGCGCTCAAGGACATACTTTTGGGGCCTACCTAATAAACTCCTTGATGCGGAGTAGTTTTGCTTTTGAAAAATTCGTTTGGTATATGCATCTTTTAGTCCAACTGTTAGCGACTGGCAAGACTACACTAGGCTACTCGAGCATTTTAATAGGGATTGGGGAAACAAACGGGGGGAACCAAATCAAAGTGACGCCGCTTCTTCTAGTGGTTTCCGTGCTTTAGGCGGAAACCAAACGGCCTGTTGCGAACGAACGCCAGGCTTTCCCCCAGAAAGCCTGGTTGGCAAGGTTAGTCCCCACTAGGGGGAGGCGCCGCAAAAAATCGGGTATTTTCGGGTATAAAGTCAGCTAAAATACATGGGTATTTTCAGGTATAAAGTCAGCTAAAATACATGGGTATTTTCGGGTATAAAGTCGGCTTAAACGGGTTTCCTTTATTAAATCATATTTTTCCTTTCACAATATTATTTCGGGTGTCTTTGGGGCTTCACATTGGCTTAGTATGTTGACAACTCCAGCAGCTCCAGGGAGGCAGTCAGTTCTGTTCATAATTAACTCACCGTTTATTGCTCCATTTCTTGCTGTCCCAAATCCTCCTCCATCTGAGCCATCCGAATTCCAAAAGTTGCAGTTCTGTTAGCCATATTCGCCACGAAACGTCATCCGAGTTTTACTTACTACTTATCTCCAAATTGTCATCGTCATGCACATTGAAACGCTATATGATGCCAGGTCAACAATGGCCTGGCATCTGTCTACATAAAATGCTACCTAAATGACGTTTTAGCCTTTGCCTAAGCCTGCAAGGTCGTTGAGGTTTCATTCACCTACTGTAAAGCAGTGGTTCAAAACCTTTTCTTTTGAAAGCCCCCCATCTTATGAACAGTACAGTACATCTGCAACCCCCCCCCCCCCCCCCACACACACACACACAGACACACAGACACACACACACACACACACACATGTGCGTGTGTTTTTTTCCCAGAGATGTTAACCACTTCAATCCCGTGTATTATTCTTGTCCCGTGAACAGCGGAAACGGCCAATCTACAAGCGTGAGCTTCCAAGCTGAAAAAGCACGTTATGGTTTCTGTGCAACATGTTGTAAGATGTTGGACTGCCTCCAAACAGGGAAGGCCTGGCTGTGATCTTTAGTTGGGGAAACACTGCCCTGGAGCAGTGCTTCTCAGGTCGGGGTCTCTCTCTCTCTCTCTCTCTCTCTCTCTCTCAGAGAGAGAGGGGGCCCCCTGTGTATGGTTCAGTTTCCCCGTGTATGGTTCAGTTTCCCTGTGTATGGTTCAGTTTCCCTGTGTATGGTTCAGTTTCCCTGTGTATGGTTCAGTTTCCCATCTGACCAGGAAGTTAACTGCGTTCACCTGCTTGTCCTTGTCATTGGAGTGGTTTGACCTGGAGCACCAGATAAATGCAATGACGTCACTTGGAGCCAAGAACCACTGTGTGTCTGTTTCTACTGTACATTGTTTTATGTTCTTGTGTGTCTGTCCAGGCCAGCGTATTTATAACAAAATCATGTTGATTCTTTACTCTGCCTTGAAATAGGCCCCGCAGTGCGATAAACATAGATGTACTAGTCCAAACTTAATGTAATAATAAAGAGAGAAAGATGAACACATTTTGATTTACACCATTTTATACTTAGTCCACAGGAAAGGCAGCGCCTGCACAGCACTGCATTGAATTTCTTGTTTTATTCCGTCTAATGTCTGCGCAAACATTCACAACCCTGCCATACCATGATGATCCCTGGAGTCACTAATAGTCTATCCGTGAATACCAATACCTCTGCACCTACTCTAGGCTAGACAGCACCTAATTTACTCCATCATGCCATGACGTCGCTTCCCCACAACAAATTAGTTTCAAGCTAAAAGTGTGTTCCATGGCATATCGATTATATCTTAGGCTTTAGAAGGCCTCTGCTGTTCTCTAGAGCAGGGGTCTTCAACATTTTCAGGCCAAGGACCCCTTAGCTGAGAGAGAGATGAAGCAGGGACCCCCACAACCTGTTCATAGATTCCATATAGTTTCATCGTTTGACAGCACAATCGTCAGTGTATTTTGGATTAATGTCAATTTGCTCTAAAGGGCAGGGAGTCTGGGTTGAGAGTTAGAAGGCCTCGCTGCTGCAGCAATGCTGCAGGCCTCACAACCATCAGTTGTGAAACACTTCTACAGTGCAGAGGATGTACTGACTACTGAAATTAGGGCCGCATGGGACTTGAATGCAAGTCTCATTTTAGAAATGTATGCCTTTTATTATGTTTCTGCTACAGTTTACAACACAGCTCTGCCCTGTTTCACACTTCATCGCACAACACTGTTGAGTGGCGAAAATAGCCAATGCACAAGCCCACAAAATGACGACCTATAATGACTTGATGTGATGGTTCCACCAACGAACATGCAGTAGTTCCACACTTTGTGTGAGCCATCTGTTGTTAATGGCAATCACACTTCTATTCAGAGCCCCCTCCTCCTGACTTTAAAACAATACAATAAGCCATGAACAACAATGCCTCTGCAGAATAATTAACAGTATCTCTGCCATTGTGTGTGGGCTCGCGCAAACCCTATAGGCTGCATTGCACTTTTCTTTCTTTTGCCCGTTGTTGAGAACATTGTGGATTTATTCTTTTTCTCCTCTCGCATTCTTATAGCTCGCATTGTGAAAACGTTATTGCGCTTTTGTCTTCATACGAATGACACGCCATGCGGAGTGAATGCTGCCTCTGTGCGTGTGCCGCACGGGACCTGTTTATGTCACAAACAATGCTGCCACCAACACGGCCGCTCCGCAGAGACAAGAGAGCGGTCCGGCGCTTTAGACAATAAAGCGTATTTCTTTTTAAAAAGACGAGCGCGTACCATACACGCCATTCCCTCAGTCCTGTCCCTCGTAGCGTCCTCTTCTCTTAGCCCTTTATTTTTTTCCAAGAAGTGCGCACCCCCTCCCAACTCCCCTCATCTCCTCTTTTCTTCTTCTTTCCTAGTAGTGCATGCACAAAGATGCCAGCCCCCGGCGGGCACGCACACACACACACACACACACTGGAGCGCACACCAATGGCTTTCTCTCACACACACACACACACACATACACACACACACACACAGGCACGTCAATGTCTGTCGTATGTACCCGTCCCCCCATACATAACACACAGACATGCCCTACACAGCTTAATGTCTTGTCACATCTCCATTTTATAAAGTGCCTGTGAGCGCACTCCTGAACCGTGACACCATGGGTTTGTTTTTCTCCCTCTCTGTCTGTCTCTCTCTCTCTCTCTCTCTCTCTCTCTCTCTCTCTCTCTCTCTCTCTCTCTCTCTCTCCCTTTTTCTTCTCTGTCCATTCCCCTGCTCCCGCCATCGCCCCACTGTGGATTTTGATTAAGAGTAATATGTAAATGACACCAGGCTAAATGTAAAATCCCGGGGCCGGGGGAAGGAAGTGCCAATTGAAATGGATGCTTCAGTGCCCGTGGACAATTTGGAGGGGCTGCTCTGCTCACACAGGGGCGGCCGTATACGCACGCTTCCACTGCGGGGCCCAGGCGGGCAGAGTGGGGGCGCCTGTGATGCCGACTGTAACCAATATTTCTGCATATGTCTCCATTTTGTCAAGTCTGATTAGAGGGGAGTGGAGAGGGCGGGGGGGGGGGGGGGGGGGAGAGGGCAAATCGCCCGGCGTGACACCCATAGCTGTCCAGAAATCATTCATCATCCTCCACCCACCCCACCCCACCCATCTCCATCACCCGCCCCCTCCCTATGCCCCCCAAAGTAAATAACACGCTTATTTCAATATTATATTATCATATTAGTATTAAAGTTCAGCTGTCACCTAATGGGACGACTTAATCAGACGTAGCATTTTAAGAGGCGAGGCAAGCCGCCACTCCCCTGGCTAGCAACCCCCCCCCCCCTCCCCTGCCCCGCCGCACCCCCTCGACGGGTGTTATACCACCTCCTCCGGTTAGCGGGCCCCCCGCCTCAAATCAGGATTTATGAGGGCTTTCCGAAAAGCAAGAAGACGGGGCCCCCCTTTCCACTCGTCGCCGTGCGACTTTCTGCATGACGGGATAGCGCCGATACATATGCGAGCGCGCACGCACACACACACGCACACGCACGCACGCACACACACAGGCAGACGACCCCACCTCCTTCTTTCTTTCTTTTGCAGGAGGAAAGAAAAAAGAAGAAATCTTTGTTTGAATAAAAGAAAGTGTGTTTTTTGTTGTATGCGTACGGATCCGGGGCGTCAACTCTGAAGTCATTTATAACCAGTGGGTGGGTTGGGGAGGGGGCAGACAGACAGACAAAAGACTACCAAGGGATGCTTCCACGGTTCCGTCATATTTCACTTCCATGGGGGGGGGGGGGAGCTCAGCAATTCATCCCCATTTCTGTATTCATTTCATTATATGCTCTCCTGGTCTTCACGCTTTTGATTAAGCCACTCAGACCGGGTATGCGTATTATTTTATGCTTTAACTATTAAAAAATAGCAGATCTACAAGCTCACAGCTTGTACTAGATCTGCTATTGCGAGCTTGTAGATCTGCTATTTTGTTTTAATCGTGAACATTTGAATTTTGACCCGATTCTATAAGCGTCTTCTAAATCCTTTTAAGGTTTTCTGAAAAACCTACCTTTCTATGTCGGCGGTGCTCAAACTTTTTCATGTCAAGGACTCCCAAAATTGTTTGCCGCGGACCCCCCATCTCAAAACATGTTGTTCCAGGGACCACCCAGAAAGAAATATTTGAATTACAAATGTTCCCTTTTTAAACGATATAGTCAAAGACTTGCAAAAGAAATGACGATTTTCCCCCAAAAAATAGCAGATCTACAAGCTCGCAGCGCGGCACTCGGTGCCGCGCTGTGAGCTTGTATATCTGCTATTTTTTCAATAGTTAAAGCATTCAATAATCCTAGGCCTAAACGGCTTAATAGTATATTTGTATCCTCTGTCAAGGCAATTGGGCGCCGTTTTAGTTGCTGATTTTATTTATTCCTGTTTGAGGTAGTGGTGGCGGCTGGGGGCGAAGGGGGGGCTTCTTTCGTTATTCTTCTCTCACTTGTTTGCTCAGCTTCTGTGCAGCCACTTTTGTATTTTAACCCATTTAGACCTAGAATTATTGAATGCTTTAACTATTGAAAAATAGCAGATATACAAGATTAGTTTTTGCAAGTCTTTGAATATATCCATTTAAAAGCGAACATTTGTAACTCAAATATTTGCTTCTGGGGGTCCCTGGAACAACATATTTTGAGATGGGAGTCCGTGGCCAAATTTCCTGCAATTTTGGGGGTCCTTGACAAGAAACGGTATGAGAACCACTGATTAAGAGGAAGGATTTAGAAGTCGGGTCAAGGATCGGGTCAAAGATATTCAAAGACACATTTTCAAGTTTTTTCAAAAATAGCAGATCTACAAGCTTGCCGCGCTGTGAGGTTGTATATCTGCTATTTTTCAGTGGTTAAGGCATAAAATAGTGGTTAAAGTGGTTAGAATCTAACGCGACTCGGGCGTGTTCCCGGTATTTGAGTGTTAAGTCCACTGGCAGCAGCAGCAGCGTGCGTGGAAGACAAATGAAGGCGGCAAGGTAGAACTATCTGTCGCCCTGTGCACTGAAAACCCCAACAGATGTTCTCAGTCCACGCTCGCTCACCTTCCGGCTTTAATGGACCGTGGGTCTTTTGTATTGTTTTGGTGAGTTGTTTTCAACTGTTTGTTTTCGCGGGGCGGCAAACTCCTGCTACGCAGTGCGCGCACACACACGCACGCACGCACGCACGCACGCACGCACACACACACACGCAGGCCTTCATTTGAATGCAACAGGTCACAAGAAATGGACGGCTTTTCTTCTCCTACGGTTTGAGGAATTCAAATGGCCACTCACTCAGCCCCCCTGCTTCATTTATGTGATTAAATGACTACTTTAACTAACATGACTTTTTTTAAGTTGCTATTATGCAGCTTAACTGCTGGCCTAGAATCATTTCTGGACACTGTGTTTGTGCGTGTGCGTGACAGAATGTTTGGGGGATTAGATCAATTGTGATATATTTGAGACAGGGTAGAATAGTTCCCCTCTAGTCATAAGCACACTAGACCTTTGTGAATGTTTTTCAATCTGTCATCCGTTTGGGTTCATCATTGCACACCTTGTGACAGTCTGACCACAAACTGTCACTGTTTTGTTCATTACCTGCCTATCAAGGGTGCACACTTGCTAGGTAGGGTGCATGGACAAAAACCACAAACTGCGAGTTTGAAGTTAGTTTATTCAACAGAACACAACCAAACAAATCACAAACCTCTCTCACCATGGCTCTACTGGATCCAAAGAGTCAGTTGGAGGCTCTATATAGGTGTCAGAGACACACCTGGGCTCATCCAAATTGGGACAAACCATTCCCAGTTTGCACAATGTGAGCATATGTATATTTTTTATTTAACATCTTACAATGGCATGCCCAAAATAGGGACTCAAGAGTTAATGTGGTCAAATAGTTGTTTGTTTGAAATTAATCCAGACTATTTTGATTTAAGGAAGCAGATGAGGGTACATCTTCTTAAAGCAGGGGTATTCAACACGGGGTCCGGAGCCTCTATAGGGGGTCCTCAGAGTTACTACAGGGGGGGGCCACCACATTCTTGTGTGATAGGATAATTATTTTCAATTAAAATCTTTGAACCCTCGTATCCCTATTCTGAGGAGAACTTTAGCCAAAAATAGCAGATCTACAAGCTCTCAACACCTCGCGCTGCGAGGCGTTTAGAGCTTGTAGATCTGCTATTTTCAGCAAAGAGGTTTGGTGTAATGGTCAAAATGAGCAGACCAAGTACAGAGTGAAAGGTCAAGTTTACTAAGTATCAACAATTGAAGTGGCTAAATGTCGGAAAAAAACACTAGCACGATTCCAACATAGACTGATAACAGTGCTGTCAAACAAGTCGATGAAAATATGCATAACGCATTCATTCATACGATATGTAGTGGGCGTCCCTGCTTCATCTCTCTCTCAGTTAAGGGGTCCTTGGCCTGAAAACGTTGAAGAACCCTGTCTTAAAGAGACCCCGTGTAGACTCAGTGCAGTGTCTGCAGCCATGGAGTTAAGAAACCCTGGCCACCCCGAAATGAAACAGTGTTCCCCTCTGCTCCGCCACAGCGCTGAGGCGTGCCTCAGTTATTCTGCCTAACATCCCTGATCTGGCAGCGGCGGTGCTTCCGGAAGCCTCCGCCCACTGTGAATTATTCATCCCATCATCCCCAGTCCTCAGGGTTTTCATTATCTTGTCATGGTCACACTGATCTCTTTAAGGTTTCATTGTGACGCCCATTAAAGGAAATCATAATATTATTGAAAGTCATGATATCAATGCTACTAATTATGATTACAATTGACTACTTAGAATTGATGTTTTTCTTAAAATAGGGGGTTTAGACTGCAGGCAGGGGGAAGACACCCGCTGCTGCAGCGAGGGTTCATCAGTTCCAATCAGACTTACACTCACTCACTGTGTTTAGCCAGATCTATTCAAATAGAGAAACAATTACATTGTGAATGTAAGTGAGAGAAGATTTGGACAATCTAGAATTCCAGCGCTTTAATCTCTTGTTGTAGAAATAAAAGCGCTGGAGTTTGCTTATGTACTTACTGTATATGCTTGTTATTTAACCACTTAAACCCTATTTAATTTGTTGACTGGTGGTGTCCCCCACGGGGTCTATACTTGGTACCCTCCTTTTTTCCCTCGACACCAAATCTCATTGTTGATATTGCTCACAACGATCAGTGCATGTTGATCTCCATATTTGCATTTGACAATGCTATATACAGTAGGTGCATTTGACGATTGGATGGTGGTCATCTGGGGTTGACTACGTTAGATCACCATCATGTTTATTCCAGAGGTTAGAGTGAGCGATTTCATGCATTCCATATTTGGAAATAACTGTCAGCCCGTTACTCCATATAAGGGCATAGTGTACGTGGAGATCCTTATAGTTCCCTATTATGATTTGTTTGAGCCTGATGTAATGACGACACGGTTTGTTTGTGTCTGATCACTCTGATGATGTCATGCTATCACAGTCGGAATGACACGCGACAAGGGTGTAGCTGCAGTTGGAACTCTGTATTTGGTTATGTTCATAGTGAACTTTATTATATTTTTGTCAGAGTCATAGGGATGGGGGCCCATCGGGGCCAAAAACAACAACCTTTTAATAAAACTAACCAAAAAATACCGGATCTACAAGCTCACAACATGTCACGACGCATGCTTGTTGCAACAAAGAAGTACTGTAGGGCTTCAAGAGGTTAACAAAATCCACCCCGCTCCCGTTTTTTTCTTTAAACAAATGGAACCTCAGGGTCTGCTCCTCCTCCTATAGTGGCTGGTCTGAGCTGTGTGTGGACTTGCCCTGGTGGCGACGCTTGAGGTGTGGATAGCCATGCTTGATTAGAGAGGCCTTTGATTTGGCCTTGGCATTAGCACCGTGTCTGCGGCGTCTCTGACACCGCGGCCCCTCTCTCTCTCACTGGATCCAGGATGGCCCTGGCTGTGACATTGACCCCGCTGAAGCCAAGTCTAGCATAAGAACACCCCGCTGCTACACCGGCGACCATCTCAAGCAAAGCATCTCTCCTTCTCCCCCCAACCCCTGTTTGCCCAGTGCAGTCAGAAGAGCAGCCAGGAATGACATGCAGCCAGCCCAGGGGCGTCGCAACCAAAATTCGCAACCAAAAATGTGTGCATTTTTAAAAAATATTTCAAATCCTACATTTTTTTTATGTTTTTATGTCAGTGGTGATCGAACTTTTTTCATGTCAACGACCCCCCAAAATGATATGTATTTGTCCACGGACCCCCCCCCCCCCCCATCTCAAAATATTTCGTTCCAGGGACCCCCCCCCCCCCCCCCCCCTCCAGAAGCAAAATTTGAGTTACAAATGTTCGCTTCAAAAATACATATATTCAAAGATTAAGATTAAGAAAGAAATAGCAGATCTACAAGCTCGATGCCGTGCTGTGAACTTGTATATCTGCTATTTTTCAATAGCTAAAGTATAAAATAATTAAGGCCCATCCACCTTGGCCCACATTTTCACATTTTCACGCCTTTAAAAGAAATAGCAGATCTACAAGCTCGATGCCGTGCTGTGAACTTGTATATCTGCTATTTTTCAATAGCTAAAGTATAAAATAATTAAGGCCCATCCACCTTGGCCCTAGTAACTCAGTCCCACTCCCCCCCCCCCCTTGTGACGCCCCTGCCCCTGTTTGCCCGGTGCAGTCAGAACAGTCAGGGATGTCATGCAGCTCCAGACCCAGTTAGGACCACTGGGGCTCGGGCAGCGCCTCGGTGCGTGGAGGGGAGGGTGTTCACGGCGAAGGGCAATGAAGGATGGAGGACGATGAGAGGGGGCAGTTGAGGAGCTTTTTTTTTTTTTTTTCGAGGGTGGTGCGGCAGCAGTGGTGGTGGTGGTAGTTGTGTGGGGGTTGTGTGTGTCTAGCTAGCGCTGGCGGCTGATCCCGCATGCAGGTGGTCGAATCAGTCGCCAGGCAGATCAAAAAGTCAAGGCTCCCGGGTGGACCTCCTTTGAAATGGAATGGGCCGAGATATCAGACAGAAAACATAAGCAAGCAACCCGGGCCGCAGAAGGGCTCCATATTCATGGCGGGGACTGGCAGGGAGCAGCAGCAGCGGGCACACAGGCAGATCGGGCCGAAGCAGCAGCCCTCAGAGCCCAACACTCCACCCTGGACACTGATTAAGAGATCAGCCCCTGGGCTTGGCCTCGCACGGCCACCGCAGTTAGCTCGATGGCGAGCTAGCTAGCACAGTCACACTATCAGTAAACACACTAATGTTCTTACTTGAGACAGTGTGTCCTGGCCAGTTATACTAATGTCTGTTGAACTAATTGACTCAATGCGCCAAATGTGCCAAGGCCGAACTCCCTTGTCACCTAACACGGCGCACAAATGTCTGAATGTCAAATGTCTTTGATTGATTGATTGATTGAAGAATGTATTAGACATTTGCAAGAGGAAAAAGTTCAGTTTCATCACAGCACAAATCACTGTTACAAGGTCAACTAAAAGGAGATCTAGTAAGCTTTACGGCTTATTTACACAGGAATCACACTTTATGTATCTCATATAACATTGAAAGACAGACGGGTAGAACAGAGTATCTTGCATAGCATAACATCAATTACAAAAGCAGAAAAATGGGGAGAAAAAAGCCTGAAGGTGACTTTTCATACCGATTTGAAGGAGGCTAGGGATTTGCACTCCTTTAAGGCTTGCGGAAGGGCATTCCACATGTTGGTGGTATAGCAGGAGAACGAATTAGAGCCTTTTATAGTGTTAACTCTTGGTTGAACATGATTAGTGGAGCTGCCTCTGGTGTGACTTGTGATCGTGGACATCCTTGACCTTTAGAAAGTAGTGTGCCAGGTACATGGGTATCTTGGAGGTGTAATGTATCTTGTACACCAGGCCCATTGCAAGATGCTGTACTCTGTCAGCTAGCTACTTTAGCCACCCCACGCTGACCTGTCTGACCTTTTCACCTCTAAATACCACACAAAATGACACCCTTCTCATGCCTTCTAAGCACACGTAGCTGATACTGTACAACACTCCTATTATCAGCAAGACTCCCTAATCGGGAGATAAGCGACCGTCAGGTCGCAGCGTGATTTTAGGGCAAAATGTGTAGGAGTAGTGTTCAAAAATGTGTTTGAAATAATCGGCCTGATGGTGGCGCTATATAGGACAGATCCATATTGATGACATTAGTGTAGACATACTGTGTACCGGTTTGCGTGATTTTAGGACAAAATGTGTAGGAGCAGTGTCCAAAAAAGTGTTTTAAAAAATCGCCCTGAAGGTGGCTCTAAATGGGACAGATCTACGTTGATGACATGAGTGTAGACATACTGTGTACCGATTTGTGTGATTTTAGGGGAAAAATTGTAGGAGCTGCGTCCAAAAATGTGTTTTGCAAGAATCTGCCTCATGGTGGCACTAGAAGAGGGTCATGTGTGAATTGAAGGAGTTTGTGGTTTGGCAGGCAAGGAGTGTGTGTGCAAAATTTGGCATGGATCGGGACAACGGTTGCGGAGATATGAGCAGGGCAAAAGTGTGACGTGTGACAGACAGACTGACAGACAGACTGACAGACAGACAGACAGACAGCTGGTGGAGGTTTTGATAGTAACTGCGACCTGGCGGTCGCAATCAGAATTACTGTAGAAGGCGGTGTCTTCCCCAGTCTTGTTTAAACTACTGAACTCTTCTTTATAGCTAAATCAAAAGCAGACTGGTCTCCCTATGCTGTTTGATTGGGTTCAGAGCAGCGCTGAGTGGAGAATTATGAGTAGGTCCTGCAAAAGGGTTTTGCGCGGGTAGTTTTAAGTGTGTCTGTTTTTGCCTGTTTGCCACTTCCATTACAGCAGGGGTCTTCAACGTTTTCAGGCCAAGGACCCCTTAGCTGAGAGACGGATGAAGCCAGGGACCCCCTCTACATGTTGCATAAAACTGTTGCAGATTTTCATCGATTTCATTCGTAGATTCATAGACTTGTTTGACAGCACTGTCATCAGTCGATGTTGGATTCGTGTTAATGTGTTTTTTTTCCCCATACATTTAATCACTTCAATTGTTGATGCTTTGTAAACTTGAACTATCACTCAGTACTTGGTCTGCTCTTTTTTTTACATCCACACCCAAACTATTTGCCGAAAATAGCCGATCTACAAGCTCTCAACGCAGACAATTGTACAAGTCCCTCTGATCCGAGTCCAAGTCGAGTAGCAAGTCATTTGGTCCAAGTCTCAAGCAAGTCTCAAGTTTTTTCTGTTGTGGGCAAGTCAAGTCGAGTCGAGTCACAAGGTTATGTCAAGTCAAGTCGAGTCGAGTCACAAGGTTGTCATGTCAAGTCGCGTCGAGTCAAGTCGCGTCGAATCAAGTCACAAGGTTGTCAAGTCAAGTCACAAGGTTGTCAGTTGAGTAAGTCACACGCTTTTCAAGTCGAGTCACAGGTTATATCTCAGGTTTATATCTTGAAGAGAGAAACCTTTCTTCCTAAAGTAAATGTCAAAAAATAGCATGCAGATTAGTCTGCAACTCTGCATGAATTAAACCAGTATACAGCTTAAAGGCTATTCATTTATCCATTACATGTCTGATCATTTAGAACCTAGGTAGATGGCAAAGGATACATTCCATTAAAGAAATGGCATGTTTGACAAATGTTTATTTTCAACATTTTGCAACATTTAATACTTCTACAGGCCTATTGCTTTAAAAACAAAAACAAACAAGACACAATAATCTTAACGTGCATGCTTTGTACTACTAGTACTGTATATTAATGTCATTTCTCATCAGGCACAAATTTAGCTGCCTATACTCCACTACACATGCATTTGTTTGGGGTCCCACCATGTTCCAAAAGGATACGGGGAAATCTCACTTTTCCGAACGGACATTATTTCGACCATAGAGTCGGGTGTCGAAAAGATGACATGTAGTAACAGCGACACGCTCCAGCGACAAACTGGAAAATAACAGAGAGTGGAGTGAACTAAATTCAACTCTAGCTAAGCAAAACTTGTCGGAGGCTAAATGAGAAGGAATAAAGCTTTTGCGTGGGAGTTATTTAGTGAAGTTCTTAACCCTGCTGACGACTGGATGTATGTTATGAAAAGTGATAAAGTGTTGGAAGACGGAGGCTTGCTACCATGATGGATAATTGGATATTATTATTTATGCAGTCACAGATCAACGTTCGTGACAGCGGTGAGTGACATTGTTGTCTCATTATTAATGTTCAAAAAAATTATCGACCGACAGTATATCACCAACACACACATGCACACGCGCACACACTTCTAATAATGTTATGTTCTTATGTTTGGTTTCACTTCTCTTCATGCGCCGTCTTCAAGTGGCGGACAAAGTTTGACGTCGTTCCCTCTTTGTCTTTGAGTTTAGCGTTGCATATCTTGCATTGAGTGTTCCTCTGTTTACCATCGGAGTGGAAGTTTTTATATGGAACTGCAGCAGCAGAACCGGTAGTGGCTGTATTAGGCTGGGGGGCAGCAGTATAGCCATTCGTGCTGTGTGTGTGTGGTGCCTCCGTGGCTGCAATCAATCAATGAATAAAAGTGTGAACCTATAGCGTGGCGTTCACGACTGCTTTGGTGGGTGGCGTAGCGGCAAGTCGTCCGAGTCAGCGTGTCTCAAGTCGAGTCGAGTCGGGAGTCATTGTCTTCCAAGTCAAGTCAAGTCTCAAGTTTTTGTCCAATATGTCCGAGTCAAGTCCAAGTCGTCAAAATATGACTCCCAAGTCAAGTCAACGCCTCGCAGCGCTGCGAGGCGTTGAGATCTTGTAGATCTGCTATTTTAGGCCAAAGTTCTCCTCAGAATAGGGATGCAAGGGTTCAAGTTGTTAATCTAAAAATAACTATCCTATCAATCAAAGAGTTGGTGGCCTCCCTGTAGTAACTCTGAGGTCCCCCTAGGGGTCCCAGACCCCCTGTTGAAGACCCCTGCATTACAGTGATGTTTGTAAACAATGTCAGGAGGGAAGAGATACAAGTGCATGCCCTCATAAAAGTATATGGCTTCTTCATTTTCACATTTTGCCCCTAGTATGTGTTGGCTAATATCCTCTCTCTCTAGCTCTCTCTCTCTCTCTCTCTCTCTCTCTCTCTCTCTCTCTCTCTCTCTCTGTCTGTCTGTCTGTCTCTCTCTCTCTCTGTCTCTCTTTGAGTCTGGAATATTAACTAGTGAGAAGAAATGTAGGTCATATAATTAATGTTATTCAGCTCTGGCAGTGGGGATGCAAATGGAAGGGAGTCTTGGGGCCCCTCTTGAAGTCTTGTTGTTGGAGAGTCAAACAGAAAGATTCCATTTTCTTATGTAATTGAAGCTGAAAGAAAGAACAAATTATACTTCAGTCTGTTTTTCTTTTCCTCGCTCCCCCCCTCCCCTCTCTCCTTCTTTCCCCCTACTTAAAAAATGTATAGGTTTATTATAGCCTTTTTTTTTTACTTGTTTCTTTTAAATCGACGAGATCGTTATCACTGGAGAGGGTGATATGGAGCACAGGCCCTCTGTCCATCCCATATCCACTCCCACACACACACACACACACACTAGGGGTGGGCAATATAATCAACTAGAGGGTCACGGCCCTTCGGGCCGCTCCCATCTAGTAAAAAAAAAAAAAAAAAAGTAAAAAAAAAAAAAAAAAAAAAAAAAAAAAAGTTAAAAAAAAAAAAAAAAAAAAAACGTTTCCGGTCGGACCTATTTGATCGCCGGACGCACTTCCGGTTTAGAACTCCGTGTGCCACGTGATCAGTCCTAGCCAATTGGAGTGCTGCATTTGGTCGTGTCTGAGTGATCACACACACACAAACTGACAAAATATAATCAATATGGCAATACATCCCGATAGTTTATTTGCCAATACTGTATCGATACTTCAGGCCGTAGTATCGCGATACTTTGAGGAAAATAAAATGTGTTCCCATGCATTGGAACCAGTGGTAGAAGTCCGGTCCTGACAGTCCGCTGCCTCTAGATGTCGCTGTACTATAGTAGCTACCTCCCCTTCTCACGGTTCAGTGAGTGAGGTCTCTCGAGAAAATGGCTGCGAACGACGAAAGTAACAACATTAGAGCAGCGCTTTCAGCTTTTAAAGCTGATATATCACAATAGCATCGCAATAGTATCGTATCGCAAAGATTCAGTATATATCGTGATACTATTGCATCGTGACCCAAGTATCGTGATACGTATTGCATCACGAGATTCTTGCCAATATCCACCCCTAACACACACACACACGCACGCACGCACACACACACACACACACGCGCACACACACACGCACACACACACACACGCAGAAGCACGCACGCACACACACACATACACACACACACGCAGAAGCACATGCATACATGTATGCATGCTGCTACTTACTCATGTGATACTTTATTTTCTCCAACTTCAGTGTGTGCGCACGCACACACACACACACACACACCACACACACACACACACACACACACACACACACACACACACACGCACACACACACACACACACACACACGCAGGGTAGCAACGGTTTCCTTTTCGGGTGCACGAGGAGGTCAGCCCGGCTACTGAATCCTGGCTGCCCTCCTGTGCGCTCGCTGCCGGCCATAAGGAAGTGCAGCTCCCTTTGGAGACCCTCATAAAGATGACTCCTACACTGCAGTGTGTGCTGCACACCACTGACTGACTCCTTCCATTCCAATGACCCCCCAGCACCACCTCTATATGTATGGATGGCCCTCGCCTTTCTGCTCAGTTTATGGTGTAAATAAGTTATCGTTCAAGTCAAGTCAGCTAGGGAGCCATGTGTGCAGGGCTACCTACCGCAAGGGCAACGATACCACTGATTTACTGATAATGAATGATACAAATGATTTGTTTATTCTTTAGTACTTATCAAAGTGCTTTACATTAGGGCTGTCACAATTGTTACATAATCGTCTGATAATTTTTCATAATCGTCATAATCGTTTCCATGTTGAAACATGTTCATATATATATATATATATATATATATATATATATATATATATATATATTTTTTAGATTTGTTTTTGGGCTTTTTATGCCTTTATTCGATAGGACAGTAGACCGACAGGAAATGGGGAGAGAGATGGGGAACGACATGTGGCAAAGGTCGTCCGGATCAGGAATCGAACCGGCGACGCCAGCAGGCATCGTAGCCTAGTATATGGTACGCGCCTTGACCACCAGGCCAGCGGGCGCCCCATATATATTTTTTAAAGTAAAAAAATAGTGGAAATAGCAGATCTACACGCTCACAAGGCGTCGCGATGCGACGCGTTGTGAGCTTGTAGATCTGCTATTTCCAATATCAATGTTCTTTTTTAAGTATAAAGTTGTCAAATATGCCAGTTATTTTTTTGTTTATTTAGGTTATGTGACATATCTGCCATGTGCAACTTCAAAGCCTACAAGCCAAACAGAAATGTAATTGTCAACGACAAAAACACAATTAAATCGTCAATCGCAATTATTTGAGTGACAATTAATCGTCATGTTAAAATGTCATATCGCGACAGCCTTACTTTACATACTGTGTGCAAAAGAATGTGCCTTAGGAAATAAACGCATTCATAATTCGTAATCAAACAAAAGTATGGACAGTATGGGAAAAAAACAAGCATTAACGAGATTGAAAGGAAACCAAACCGTCTGTCCTTACACACTCAATTAGGCAAAGGAAAAGCTCTGGATGGGAAAATAAAGTGTTGAAAAGGATTCAGAGGATTCGGCAGCGAAGCTGACCTCCACGTGCACCCGAAAAGAAAACCATGCCGCGTCGCTCTGATCTCCTTTTCTCCATGTTGCCGTCATGGGTTAATTCCACGTATTACTTTACTACATTCTGTACTCTGTTCTGTCCACGTCGCCATTTATTCAGCCTGGCATGATATTCACCTCTTTTTTGGGGGGCATAATATGGCTTCATTCCCCTAGGCCAGGGGTCTTCAACGTTTTCAGGCCAAGGACCCCTTAGTTGAGAGAGAGATGAAGCAGGGACCCCCGCGACCTTTTAGAAGATTCCATGTAGTTTCATCGTTTGACAGCACAATCATCAGTGTATTTTGGATTCATGTCAATTTGTATTTTTCAGATATTTAACCACATGAACCGTCAATACTTAATAAACTTGACCTTTTACTCTGTACTTAGTCTGCTCTTTCTCCCATCTACACTAAAGTTTGTTGCCAAAAATAGCCGATCTAAAGTAGATCTGATATTTTTGGCTAAAGTTCTCAGAATATGAACGTTAGGGTTCAAGAGGTTGATATAAAAAAGGAGAAAAAGTTTATATCACAAATATTTGGAGGACCCCCTGTAGTAACTCCAAGGACCCCCTGCTGAAGACCCCTGCCAGTCATATCACTGGTCATTCCTTCTCCTTAGTTGCGTTTTCTTTTCTTTTTTTTAAACACCTCTCTGTCTGGCAACAGAGCTGCCTTTAACAAAATCCAAATTCCTGAGTGTTCAGTTGAACTCTTAGAGAATGGGACATTTTTACACTAATCTAGGTGACCTTGTGTGTGCGCGTGTGTTCCTGTGTGTGTGCGTGTTCCTGTGTGTGTGTGCGTGTGTTCCAGTTTGCGTGTGTGTGTGTGTGTGTGTGTGTGTGTTTTGGAACTGCCACCCAGGAATCCAGAAGCCTCGCTGCTTGTCACTCAACCAATCAATGCACAGATGTGTCTTATGTTATTCCGTTCTATTGTTTCTTGTTCGTGGTGGCGGGGGACCTGGCTCCCCGCCGACGCGGTGGTGGGGGACCTCGCTCCCCGCCGACGCGTCTGCTGTCCACCAGCCTCATGCGCTGCAGGTCAGCCCTGGTGGTGGACATGAAGTGTATGGAAGTTCATGACGCCTTCTGAAGCCAACGGCAGACCTTCTGGAAATAAAGAACTTCTGCTTTTTATACCCAGAGAAATGGACATACAAAACCTTGTATCTCCATATGTTTTCAACTTTTAATTTATTTTTTTCTTAAATGAATGCCTTACTGAGTTTTATGGGCGGCCGTAGCTGAGTGGTTAGTGAGCCTGGGGAGACAGAGCTCTGGTTGTCCCAGGTACGATTCCCCGCCAGGCCAGCAATGTGTCCATGTGTCCCTGAGCTAGGGGTTACCATAATAGCTCCCCGAGCGCCACATACGGCTGCTCACTGCTCCTAGTTGTTATAGGATGGGTAAACTTCAAAGGACAAATTTCACCGTATGTGCAAATGTACTGTGACAAAACAAAAAAACACCCCAAGGCTTGGGGCCTATATTATATTTTATTATGAGCAAAAGTAGCTAAAATCGGCAATCTGCAAGCTCACTTGCGTTGTGAGCTTGTAGATCTGCTGTTCTCACTATTCCTTTGGATTAGGTTTTATGAATATTTATTATTAACGAGATCTTGTGACTATATAATTACTGCACTGGGTCCTTTGGAACACCACAGATTTGGGGGTTTTCAATTCCAGAAAAGTTACGGATTTGAACATCCAAGGTTTCTGGGGTCTGCGTCAATATGCCGAAGGGCCGGTATGCAGACGACCTAAACCTAACCTTAACCCTCACCTCATTAAAACTAACGCTGGTGAGTAGCTAACCTGCCGACGGAGGTAACTAACCTGCCGACGCTGGTGAGTAGCTAACCTGCCAACGCTGGTGAGTGGCTAACCTGCTGACGCTGGTGAGTAACTAACCTGCTGACGCTGGTGAGTAACTAACCTGCTGATGCTGGTGAGTAGCTAACCTGCCTATGCTGGTGAGTAGCTACGTAGCCTGCCGACGGTCATCCTACTCGGACCAACGGACCTGCGGAACAATGAGTTCTTCCGTTTTGTGGCCAACAGTGTGGAGATGATGCGTCTCCTGTAGCGGCAGAACATCTTGTCCACAGGAGGCCCCGTCAAAGCCCATGAACTGCCTCTGATGCTGAATTACTCTATTTGCTCTTATTTATTTAGCTCTTGAAATCATTTATTTTTCCTCTTCTTTGAGACTATTTTCTGTTTTTTCTTTTATATCATTCTTTTGGTTGGGGGGGAAAAATGGCTTTTATACTTTTATCTCTCAAGGTTTCCTCCCTCAGTCTGTCTCGAGATGCAGGATACTTTTTATTGATGCTTTTGCTGTGTGCACTTAAGTGTGTGTGTGTGTGCGTATGCGTGCGTGCGTGTGTGTGTATGCGTGCGTGCGTGCGTGCGTGCGTGGTGCGTGTGTGTGTGAGTGTGTGCGTGCTGTGTGTGAGTGCGTGCGTGCGTGCAGTACGTGTGGCTACAGCTGCAGCTGGGACAATGACAGGCTGAGCCTCAGCCTCATTACTCGCTGCTCCCGAGCCAAACAAGCACCACTGCCACTGCACTCTCTGTCTTCTCTCTCTCTCTCTCTCTCTCTCTCTCTCTCTCTCTCATCTCTCTCTCTCTCTCTCTCTCTCTCTCTCTCTCTTTCCCCCCTCTGTCTCTTCTCTCTCTCTCTCTCTCGCTCTCTCTCTCTCTCCACCTTGCCCATTAGAGAGTGCTGATGGGACATTTTTTTTCCCCCTGCAGAAAGGAAGACACAAACAAGCGTGGGCTTGCAGAGGAAGGGGTTGTTGACAAGGGCAAAGACGTGCTGTTGTTTTATATAAGGGATGCATTTGTCTGTTGAGGAGAATGACTCGCATAACTGGGCCGGCAGAAGGCCCTTTTCTCTTTTCTACGTTTCTCTCTCTCTCTCTCTTTCTCTCCATTATTGAGCCTGCAGCTTGGCTTTTGTTTTGATACCTCATATAGGCCAATTACATTCCCAGTGGAATTGTAATTATTTCAAATGCGCGCGTTGACAAGTCTTCAGATTTTTTTTTTCTTTTTCTCTCCCTATCTTCAATTCATCCACACAATGTCAGGACTTAAGAAAAGGCACTTCACTGAAGATGGATTAGAAATCCAACGGCCTCTCCGTTAATGCATCTCAAAGCCCAAAACGTTCTCTTCTTGCGGCAACGAAAGCATGACGAGTCAAAAACCGCGGAGCCGCTCGACTGCAGCGTGAAAACCAAACCCACACCACATCAGCGCTTATTACCCATCCATCAACCCAACGCTTCAACAAAGACTCCTTTTTGCGGCCTCACATTTCCAAACCGCCGCGGGGTCAACCAGCTATGACATTGAGGTGATGCTTCGGTTTGACCTTGTTTCTCTCTCCGTTCCGTCCTGGTTGAAGCGCCATGTATTTTTTGTGTGTGTGTGTTTTATTTCCTTCTACCACCTCCACCTCCACCACCACCACTCCTTTAACCCATTTAGGCCTTTTTGAAAAAGTCGTGAAAAATGTGTGCAAATCTTTGAATATATGTGTTTTTTAAAGCGAACGTTTGTAACTCAAAGTTTGCTTCTGGGTGGTCCCTGGAACTAAATATATTGAGATGGGGGGATCCGTGGCCAAATACATATCATTTTGGGGGGTCCTTCACATGAAAACGTTTGGGAACCACTGACATAGTAGTCTCTCAAGAACAGACTAACTGAGCTCCAGTTAAGTGAAAAGAACTTTTCTTTGACGATGGCTTGCCAGATTGCTGACATAGAAACATAGGTTTTTCAAAAAAAAAAAACCTTAGAAGGATTCAAAAGACACTTATAGAATCGGGGTCAAAAATGGCAGATCTACGAGCTCGCAGCGCGGCACTCGGTGCCGCGCTGTGAGCTTGTATATCTGCTATTTTTCAATAGTTAAAGCATAAAAATAATGCTTTACCCGTTCCGAACGGCTTAACCTCGACAGACCACGGTTCTGACAAGTTAATAATGCGTTACCCGTTCCGAACGGGTTAACCTCGACAGACCACGGTTCTGACGGGTTGACTGGAGATCAGTGCTTCTCGTCTGCCTTGAAGTGGCTCCAGGTGTCACTCCAAGGGTACCCGCCCCCGTTTGATCTGCCGTGGAGCGGCTGTCGGGGGGCTACGGCGCCCTGTGATTCCCTCTGTCACGGGGAAGGGGGGGGGAGAGGACGAGACGCTGGCGTCAAAAAAAAAAAAAAAAAAAAAGTTCCGCCACTACTTTTTGAGTGACGAGCGAGGTACGTGAGAGAGAGGTAGGATAGATAGAGGAAGCCCTGTGACGGCTGATGTATCGACAGTGGTCGTAAGAGTATTGGGTGGGGGAGGGAGGAGAGTTTATTTGAGTGTCGTGCGGAGGTGGATATTTATCGG
>NC_137825.1:15842434-15862703 GCF_963921795.1 Nannobrachium achirus | reverse complement strand
GAGAGTATTGGGTGGGGGAGGGAGGGGAGTTGATTTGAGTGTTGTGCGGCGGTGGATATTTATCGGCTACGACTAAGGGATGGGACGATAAGCGATAATCGCGATAAAAAAACACTCACGATAATCACATCGTGGAGATTTTAACTTATGGTGATATCGTCCTCCGTCATGCACTGGGATCAATTCACCTTTTATCTGCCGAGCTGCAATATCCGGTACCACTTAAACCCTCTATAACTGGTAAAAGGTACTTGTAATATACTGTCTTTGTTTCCTCTCTCTATCAAATGTCTATGTCAAATGTCCGCCCCAGGATAATGGTTTTGATTATCGCGATAATATTGTAAATCATGATTTATTTTGTCACAATAATCGCGATATGATATTTTCATATCGTCCCATCCCTAGCTATAACAAGGTAGTCCAAATGATGACCCCCCCCCCCCCCCCCCACCCCCCCCCCAAAAAAAAGAGAGGAGAGAGAGAACATAACATAGACATGATCAGAAGATGAAACTCAAGCCGTTTCCACTGATCATAATGGCGTGGCGTCTTTTTAAGAAGCACACGAAAAAACAAAAGCAAAACAAACATAAAGCTCACCCTCTCAAACATCCTCTGATACGGTCCAAGGGAGGTCCCTGTTTTTCCCCTCAAGGAAGAAACTAAAAGAAACGGCACAGCCGCGGTGCGAGACAAATGAAACGCGAGAAATAAATTCTGTGGATATATCTGTGTGGCAGGCAGACCCAGACGTGTGTGTGTGTGTGTACTTCCTTCCTTTCATTTTTTTTTATCACATCCTTCCTTTTGTGGGTTTATTCTTTTTCTCTTGTGTGTTTCTATATTCCTCCCATCTAATACTGTGCTGCTGCTTCTGCTGAAATTACAGGTGAGATCCCATCCTTGTGGCACTGGCAGGGCCTGCCTTTTCGTCTTGGGTAGAGCGAGAGAGAGAGAGTACGGGAGGGGTGGCAGTTGGCAGGGGCGTCACAAGGGGTGGGAAAGTGGGACTGAGTTACTAGGGCCCAAGGTGGTGGAGGGGCCTTAATTATTTTATACTTTAGCTATTGAAAAAATAGCCGATATACAAGCTCACTCATTTTGGGGGTCCTTCACATCATGAAAAGGTTTGAGCTCCACTGACATCGAAACATAGACTTTTCAAAAAACCTTAGAAGGATTTGAAATATTCAAAGATTTTCATGATTTTTTCAAAAAATTGCAGATCTACAAGCTCACAGCGCGGCACTCGGTGCCGCGCTGTGAGCTTGTATATCTGCTATTTTTCAATAGTTAAAGCACAGGGGTTCCCCACAGTGAATCCTTGTACCACCCGGGGCCCAGAATTTGGTGCGACGCCCCTGGCAGTTGGAGAGGGAAATAAAGAGAGAGAGAGAAAGGGAAAAAGAGATTCAGACTTTGTGGTGCAGGCTGTGTTGTTTTCGGGAGCCCACTCTCTCTTCCCTTTGTGTGTCTGGCGATAACTTATTCAGCGCAGGGCCATTCATCCAGGGGCTGAGCGCGGGCGTCCGTCAAGACGGGAAAATAATGAGGCGACAGCGGCACAGAGGATAGCGCTCTCTCTCTCTCTCTCTCTCTCTCTCTCTCTCTCTCTCTCTCTCTCTCTCTCTCTGCCTAGGTCACCCCTCCCCTCCCCTCCCCTCCTACTCCCCACACCACCCCAACCCCCTGCGAGCATCCCATTATCGGCCGATTTAAATAGATAATAGAGGCCCTTCTTCTGGGCATTTTGAAGCAATTAGAACCTATCACACTATCTCTCCGCAGACTGTCATTGCCTCCCAGCATGCCATTGTTGCGTGCGCCATGCATGTCCGTCCTGCGTGTTCTAATGCAAACGCAGTGCCTGCAGGAATGCAGGAACACCGACCGCCACAGTACCGGTGGTTTAGACGGAAGAAATTAGAGTGGATTTGTTTCCTGTACAGTATCTTTCTATGTGCCCACTCGTGCCTGTCAGGGCGGCGTGCCACTCTGCCAGGGCCGTGCCAGGACATGGCATTCCTCCTGCGCCGTGCCAAGTAGCTCTTGGGCTGCGCCGTCTGCCAGATCAGAGCCAGCACTGGCCAAAGACCTCAATGTACCTCTCCATAGACCTCTGTGCAAGTCCTCCCTCCTTTACAGTTTGCTCTGGTCGCTGGAAAGACACAGTAGTGTGAGTGTGTATGGGGCAAAACGTACTCTTGAACTGCAGTGTTTCACATCATTGCTGATGGGCAGTAAACCTCCAGAATGCCCTATTTTACACTGTCGCACATTGCAGATCGGCAATTTTTTTTCAATTTTTGAGGACGATTGAAAACTTGCCTATAAAGTGGTTAAATCTGTCTGTGGGTTTTATAAACCAATGAAAAGTATAACTATTAGCAAGATCTTGTGACTATAAATGACAACTACATTGGATTATTCGAACACATCTTTTTCCTTTTACTGGAAAAAAGTTGTGGTTTTGGACATAGATAGATAGATAGATAGATACCTTTATTATCCCAAGGGGGAAATTCAGTTGTCCAGTTGTAGCATAGCAGTATACAGTATTTACAAAGTTACAGAGAAGTAAGACAAAAGATAGATAAGAGTGAAAGAAAAAAAAAGAGCAGTACAGTACCAATAAGGAAAAGGTGCATCAATAGAGGGGGCAAATAATATATAAGTATATATACATAAAGTGACTTACAAAAAGATTTCTGCGCAACAGCAATGACATTTTCTTCAGCTTAGATACTGCTCAACCATAAAATAATGTACAGTATAAGCAATCTGAATACATCCTACAGCCCAGTTTGCTGCCGTGGATTTGGTTTGATTCTCCTCAGTGACAATCTCTGTACAGACAGTGTGTAATTCTTCTTTTACTCAATCTGTCGATATGGCTGTGTATGGCTGCTTTTGTTTGTCTTTGTCTTGATGGATGGTTGGAGTTCAGTCTTTTGTGTTGTTGTTTTTTCTCCCCCTCTCAGATCACACTTTGGCAGAGTGCAAGAGCTTGAAATATTTATAAATATATATTTTCTTTTCTTCATATTGTTCCTTTTGGAGGCCGTCAGTCACATATTACCATGCCTCTGTCTGTCTGTCTGTCTGTCTGTCTGTCTGTCTGTCTGTCTGTCTGTCTGTCTGTCTGTCTGTCTGTCTGTCACATCTTCAGACATCCTTACAGACCCCCTGGTTGATCAGATAAGAGAGGCAGTATTGTTGGCATAAAATACCTCCTTTTTTACAAAGGCTAAAACATTCCATAGTACAATATATAAACACATATGTGAACTGTGTATACTTTACTGTATATAGCGGTGACAAATGAAAGGAAAAAGTGTCTTAGTAAGGCTACCATAACAGTAAGCCATTTACCATGAGAGGGAGTGGGTTGTTGGCTGATTTACCACTGTTTCAGGGTTGTGGCACGAGGCGAAGCTACCATATAAATGAAAGAAAACACAGTTGTAACTTGCAAGATCTTGGAAATGTTACAACTGCAACACAACAGTGGGCCGGGTCCATGAGCCAACTCTAGTTTGTTGACTGATTTACCACTGTTTTAAGCCAATCAGAATCCAGTATCTGAACATGTGACCACAAAAAGTGGTAGAAGCTTAAATTTGCCTTGTCAGAGATTCTTTGAGACTCTGGAACTCTGCATGGAGGGATGGAACATCATTCTGACTGAAGAAGATGTTCCCTAATTTGGTGTTTTGATGATGATGATGATGGTGGTGGAGAAACAGTGTGCAATTGGGTTGATATCTGATTCTGAAGGCCATCGTAGTCTTATGACAGTTTGACACAACTGTCATAATCAAACCATTCCCATGCTCTGGAACTTCTGTCATCCTTGAGGAGACCACTCCCTTCAGGATATAGGAATCAATATGATCACTCACTCACTAACTTAGTATGTAAACCATGGGTCTTCAACAGGGGGTCCGGGTTGCATGTTTAACCCCCATACCAACCCATTCTTTCAAACATGGCAGCCATGTTTGTTTACATCTGAAGAAAACATAATGGCTGCTATATCATGAATGCCTGAACGGATTTCCAAGCAGATTTTTTTGTTTGAAAGCTGTGAACAGCGTGCACACACATGGTGCATGATGTAGGCATGGGCATGCACGACCCGTGCACTATGAATTACATGGAAGTCTTAAGTGTTAGTAGCGCTGCGAGGCGTTGTGAGCTTGTAGATCGGCTATTTTCAGCAAAGAGGTTTGGTGTAGAGGGGGAAAAGAGCAGACTAAGTACAGAGTGAAAGGTCGAATTTATTACAAATTGATGGTTCAAGTGGTTAAATATCTGGAAACACAAATTGACATGAATCCAAAATAAACTGACGATTTTGCTGTCAAACAATGAAACTATGGAATCTATGAAGAGGTTGTGGGGGTCCCTGCTTCATCTCTCCCTCAACTAAGGGGTCCTTGGCCTGAAAACGTTGAAGACCCCTGATGTAAACCATTCCATACAAAGCCCTCAACAACCAGGCCCCCCGCTAACTCTCTGAACTCATCCAACACCATGCTCCCTCACGCTCCCTCTGGTTCTACAGACAGGGATCTCCATATATGGGTGTAGCAGAGTGACTCACTGCCTCAGCCCGATGGCCCCCAAAGTCTAGTATCTCTCCTCCGTCCATAGGGATGTCGCTTTGGGTCAATGGTTAAGATATTGGACATTCACACGGGAGACCCGGGTTCGAATCCCGGGTGTTACATGGGCATAAAAGGGATTCTATGTATGATGTCAGGATGTCATAGACGTCATAGGACTTTCACATAACAAATGACTGAGTAAGCATGTTTGGGCTCTCACAGTATATCTCTATATACAGTACATGGATCTCCATATATGGGTACAGTGCCAGGGGTCTCCATATGGGTAACTGGTCCGATATCACTGGCCAGAAGAATTGGCGCATGTCGCTCTGAGGCGTCTTACTAGTTATTATTTATTGTACCAGTAAGACTCCCTAATCGGGAGATAAGCGACCGTCAGGTCGCATGTATACACAAGACATACTGTGTACCGATTTGCGTGATTTTAGGGCAAAACTTGTAGGAGCAGTGTCAAAAAATGTGTTTTGCAAGAATCTGCCTCATGGTGGTGCTAGAAGAGGGCCATGTGAGAAATGAGGGGTCGAGGTTGTGGTTTGGCAGCCAAGGAGTGTGTGTGCAAAGCTGCGGGATTTTAGGGCCACATTTGTAGGAGCAGTGTCCAAAAATGTGTTTTGCAAGAAAGGGCCTCAGGACTGTACCCTTCTCTCGCCACTTGTCAATAATTTGGTGAAAGATGACTCATCTAGCCAGTTCACTTTTTTAGCACATCTTTGTAGTCCACTGCCATGGTTTTTGCACCGCTGAACTTTTTTCTTTCTTTTTTTTTAAGATTTTTTTTTTGCTTTTTATGCTTTTATTTGATAGAATAGTAGACTGACAGGAAATGGGGAGAGAGATGGGGAATGACATGTGGCAAAGGTTGTCCGGATCGGGAATCGAACCGGCGACGCCAGCAGGCATCATAGCCTAGTATGTGGTATGCGCCTTGACCACCAGGCCAGCGGGCGCCCCCCGCTGAACTTTTAAATGTGCATTTGTCTTTGTAATGAGGGCGCTGCGATCATCACTCTCTATGTACAGTAGTTGTCCTTCTTGCTGACTGCCTGATCACATCCCGCTTTCTTTGACATTTCTACGTCATCTAAGTTGTTATTCTGTTTTTCCTTTACGTATCGCTCTAACGCACAAGCATCACAGTCATCAAATGTACGCTTTCGACCACAATTTCCCCACCCTACTTACTGATGTCTTTCCCATAGATGGCGAGAAGCTGACTAAAGCTGTCACTGTAGTCACTGTTCCCATCGAGAGACCGAGGCAGTTGAGCAGTCTTTGTGACTGAAGCCCCTGTCATCCTTGCCCCAGTAACGAACCCTCTCTCCTAGTCACTTAGATCTTTTTCTTTCGCCATCTTCATCCAAAATCAAGGTCAACAGGGCGTGTTCAGTTTTCTATACATGCCGCAGAGCATGATAGTTTATGAATTACTTAATTGAATCATGCAGTTACCCTGTATGGACATTTCAGCATCTGCAATGTTTCCCCACTCATTTATTCAGGTTTTTTGTTGTCCATTTGCAATCTCTCTCTGTCTGTCTGTCTGTCTGTCTGTCTGTCTGTCTCTGTCTCTGTCTCTGTCTCTGTCTCTCTCTCGCTCTCTCTCTCTCTCTATATATATATATATATATATATATATATATATATATATATATATCGTCACTGTCGGGCAGAAACCGTTTCAAATTTGTATTTTTTTCGCGAAGTAAAGCCCTGCTTCATCATACAAGGCCGTCGCACAAAAGTAGTGAAAACAGCAGATCTACAAGCACACAACGCCCCTTGTGTGCTTGTAGATCGTCTGTTTTGACTGTTTAGTACATTTCTTTAAATGATAAAAACGAACGGTTTTGGACATACAAGGTTTCCACCGGCAACGACGACACACACACACACACACACACACACACACACACACACACACACACACACACACACACACACACACACACACACACAACCACACAGCATGTGTGTATACACAGTAGTTTCAGATCACTTTTCTCAGATTCCAACCTTGAACCTTTTTATATTTTCTTTATACATTCCAGCCATTGGATGGAAAAAAAATAGACAGAGACTTTCACCTTAGCCATCTGTTGCTTGGGAGGGTCACTCAGAGATACGTTTTGACAAACACTACAGGAAACAATACTTTGAAAAGATCTCAATCGCCACATCCATCCTGCTGTTAGAATCAGCAGCTGGAACCCAAAGGGTCCAGTCTCGATATTTTTTATTTTCATTTTCGTCTTCTTGAATTCCTTCTTTTGTGTTTCATGAAAAAGAAATGTCTGATTGATTCTAAGAGAGGAAGGCAGAAATGCCTTTCGTGTTCTCTCCGCCATTAAACTTGGGGCAAAGGTGTCAGCACTCCAGTTCCCTCTGATAGTCCTTGAAGTAATTATGTCTCATCTTCATTATCAATCCCCCTCTATTAAAGAAATAAGCAAATATCATAGGCCTCTGATGGCATATTGTGCTACAGTGAGAACCTGAACTCTCCAGACTACATGAAGTGTCTCCAGTACCATAGCTGATTTGTGACGGTGGCCTGCCAGTAGTAAATCACTCTAAAGTGTTGTGGGGGGTCCGTGCCCCCATTCAGCACGGTCGTTGACCCTTTAAGGAATGACTGATGTCCACACAAAGGACCCATCATTTTATGCTGCTGCGCCTGTAAGCTACGCTTCTCATGTTATGTCAGTCCTGGCTCTGAGAGTGTACAGAGTTGCTGTAGGACTCCGTTATTCATAAGGTACTGCTGGTGCAGCGGTTGATCGAACTAATCCATTTAATTGATTATGAAAATGGTCAGTTTTAATAAACGAATTGGTTTTAGAGAACAGAAGTTTTGTTCAAAAATTTCCGAAGACGTGAGCTTGTACAGTAGGTCGACTGTAGCGAGGCAGGTAAGGAGAACAATACTTCAGTTCTGGAAAGAAACACCAAAATTTTACAGAGTGTACCTCTTGGGTCATTCTTTAGAAAAATCACATTAGACACTTAATTTTCAAAATGGCCGCCAGTTTTAAAGATGGCCGCCTTTTCTGATATGTTTTACAGTACGCCAGCCAGTTAATATCGAATTTTCATAATATTTGTTGTTTTGTAGGTTTTAAAACATCCTGAGTTCATTTATTACACTTTTAAAGCAGCCAGAATAACCTTTCTGACTTTTGGTTAGGGTCTTTCCTCACTTGGGACCCCCCAGACAGACCCCTGAGCCTATTTCAGTAATCGCTCTGCTCCTGCTCCAGAACAATGTTAAATTAGATCTGAAATATGCTCTGAAATAAAAAATGACTAGTAGCAAATAACAGAGGTCTTCCACGGGGGGTCCGGGACCCCTCGGGGGGTCCTCAGAGCTACTACAGGGGGCCTGCCAAATCTCGATGAGATCTTTTTTTTTCCTTTTTTTTTTACATTTGAAACTTTTAATGTTTTTATGTATCCTGGTTTTATGTATTGTACTTTGATGGTTTATTAGTATTCTCAGTATTATTTATAATGTTTTTGTGTTAAACAGTTACTTTGGGCGCAGAACAACATTTCCATGCACTGCACTCACACTGACGCACGCACGCACGCGCGCGCGCACACACACACACACACACACACACACACACACACACACACACACACACACACACACACACACACACACACACACACACACCTCTTTGTTATTGTCACCCCAAAACCCTCACCTTATCCTCTTATAGAGCCCATGGTCAATTACGCCCAAAGAGATTCACTACAATACAGTAATTTCAGACATGAAGGATATATTCGTCTTCATCATCATCATCTTCAATGTCCAACCTAATAGTGTTGACACAGTCTCCACCATATAGCATAGAGTGAAAGGCAGGTTATTTGAGCAGCTGCACCGTCCCTTAAAACCTGCTTTGCAGACACATTTGATGAGCTCAAGTACTGCCTTTGGAGCAGGGAGAGCAAGAAACCTGACTGGAATATACCCTCCACTCTCTGAATTCCATCTATTTTCTTCGATTGGTGGAAGCACAGGGCAATTTGTCAGGTATGATTTATCCTGCATTGTGACGGAGTTGGCACGGAGATAATGTGGTAGCAGCACGAGTTGGAGGTAGCATCTCACCCTCCAAGTTCTTTGACAGAAATAGTTCCCATCAGAGTAATCCCAGGGTTGTTGGACCTTTTGAACTGTAAACATGGCATGCAAAATGTTCCGACTGCAATGTTGATGGAAGCTCACCATTTATAAGCTCAGGAGGAATGGCCAATGACCTTGCCAAGGTCCTTGAAGCGGTTAATGGCTTGGTCATCATCATCATCATCAAGTAGGCATTGACCCATGTCTTTTTGGTGATTCCAACAAATGTTCTTCCCCAGTCAGCACCTGAAAAACTATGCACGCAAAGGAACCCTTGACATTTGTAACATCCAATAACTTGAACTCACTCGAATATATCAATTTCCTTTTTTGTTTACCGGAGGCAAGAACTTGATAAGGAATCGGGGTATCAGCCTCTTCATGTGTTTGCACTTCCTCAAAATCATGTCCCTTGATGAAGGTATCATATTATGATGCCTACCTTTTCATACCTGACAAATTGCCCTGAGCTTCCATCAATTAAAAAAATAGATGGAATTCAGAGAGTGGAGGGGATGTTCCAGTCAGGTTTCTTGCCCTCCCTGCTCCAAAGGCAGTACTTGAGCTCATCAAATGTGGCTGCAAAGCAAACAATAATCTGCCTTGGACTCCTCCCTGCAAATGCTATAGTGGAAACTGTCAACACTATTAGGGAGGACATGTATGCAGTAGTGAATTTCTCTGGGTACAATTGACCGCGAGCTCTTTAAGAGGATAGGGTGCGGGATTTGGGGTGACCATAACAAAGAGGTGTGTGTGTTGTGTTGTCAGTGTGAGTACAGTGCAATAAATGGACATGTTAGTCTGCGCGCCCAAAGTGAGAAGTTGCAATACCTTAATTCTTGCAATCCCTGCAGTAACACCTGAGAACCTGTCTGTCTAACAAAAAAATGTTATGAATAATACTGAGAATACTACTAAAAACAGTTTCAAATGTAAAACAAAAAAATCAAACCTCGGTTCGACGTGAAGCGGTGGACAGATAAAACCTCTATTCTGAATGTATTTGTGGCTTACTACATTTTTTAAACCCTGAAGGCCAAATTATCATGTGAAGCTTGACCAATCCTCAAAGTATCCATTCATCTAACCGGGAGGGACATCGACATTTTGCTTTTTGAAAAAGCCTATTCATTCTGGACTGATATTTTACACGTACGGGACAGGAAAAACCTGTTCATTCTGGCCTGGAGTGACCATATATGGACATAAGGTAACATACTTTGTGTTTTTGAAAAACCCTGTTCATTCTGGACTGAGATCACCATATATGGTAATTAAACGGACATTCTGTGGGACAGGAAAAACCTGTTCATTCTGGCCTGGAGTGACCATATATGGACATAAGGTAACATACTTTGTGTTTTTGAAAAACCCTGTTCATTCTGGACTGAGATCACCATATATGGTAATTAAACGGACATTCTGTTTTTGAAAAAGCCTGTTCATTCTGGACTGAAATGACCATATATGGGCGGGATACACACAAAGCCATTCATTGGAAGCGGTTTTCACCGCTTCAAAAAGGAAAAAAACTTCCCCATCAAGATTCGGCAGGCCCCCTGTAGTAACTCTGAGGACCCCCTAGGGGTCCCGGACCCCCTGTGGAAGATCCCTGGGTATTTGCTACTACTGATTTTTGCTTTCAGAGCCCAGTTACAACAACTTTAATGCTTCAGTTATGATCTAATTTAACATTGCTCTGGAGCAGGAGCAAAGCGATTACTGAGATAGGCCCAGAGGTCTGTTTGGGGGGTCCCAGGTGAGGAAAGACCCCAACCAAAAGTCAGAAAGGTTATTCTGGCTGCTTTAAAAGTGTAATAAATGAACTCAGGATGTTTTAAAACCTACAAAACAACTCTAATATTATGCAAATCGGATATTAACTGGCTGGCGTACTGTTCAGAGGCAGCCATCTTGGAAACATGGCAGCCATTTCGATTTTTCAGTGTCTAACGTGTTTTATCATAGGAACAACCCCTAAGGAGTACTTGTGAAAAGTTTTAGGTTTCTTTCCACTTGTGAAGTATTTTAGTACAAAAATGCATTTATCTGCCCCGCTATATTTGAATATTGCTGTACGATGTAGTATTAAGTAAGGCTCAAGAGGTTAGTCAGACTAATGGAATCAAAATCAATCAGTTATTCAAGTTAATTCGTTGATGCATTAAAAAATAAACAAAAAAGCGTTTCCCGAATTAATCGAGAAAGTAAATGAATGCAAAGAAAATAATCTATAGTTGGTGTACTCTCACACTTACATGAATTAACACTTTTTTTCTTTTCGTTTTACACTGAAGATACTTTGAAAATAGCAGAAAGACAACAACCATTCCTTATGAGCACACTCACTCACACACAGAGCCCTGTCTCTTAGCCAAGGCCAGGGGGCTTTTATCTTAAGTCTTTGGAACCTTTTTTTGTATTATTATTTTCACTCACCTTTCTTCCCCTGACTTCATATCTTATCATTCCTCCAATTAATTGTTGCATTTTAATTGAATGCCCAACTTTGGAGAGCGGTCCGTGTCACTCGCTTATCTTTGACTCTCTGTCTTTCATGCAGCCTTGAGCGGTGGTATCTGAGAGACTGGGTTTCTTTGTCATGTACCTACAGCTTTGTCTGGATTTTGTCAGAGAGAAATCTTTTTTTACGCGTGTGGGGATTTGTTTAATAGATCATATAACGCCGTCAACGCGTTTCATTGACTATTCACAGCTTTGGTCATAATATACTGTACATAAACCGAACATTTTCAGGTTTTTACTACTTTCTTTGTCTCAATTTTTGTGGACCCCATTCACTGCAATTCATGTTGAAAAGATGTGAAAAGCACTCTAGTCTTGACCAGTGAGAGTTTACACTTACTGTACAGTAGGTATTCGATGAATTACATTTTTCGTTTACTACAATAAAGAGCATAATGGGTAGAGAAGTTTTAAAACTATAGGTAAATATTTCAAAACATTTAAAACGTATGTGAATCAAGTTTTAAGTGAGTGGTTGTGCGTGCGTGCGTGCGTGCGTGCGTGCATGCGTGCGTGTGTGTGTGTGTGTGTGACTGTGTGTGTGTATGTGTGTTGGTTTATGTCATGTTGTAGAGTTAGAGCAGATATCATACCATCACCTACTGTAACTTTGGCCTTAAACTCTTCGCTGCCAGCATGTTTGCAGCATTTCATATTGTCTAATATCCAAACTATTATCCAATCAATTAAAAACCAAATGCCTCTTATTGTGTCAGATCGTGTGACTTGACATTTCTCCGACCGCACGCCGCGCCACACAAAGTGCTGTGATTGTATTGTAGATATGAGAGCGGTGATGTCTACTCTGAATACCTTCATCGTTGGCGTTAGCAGGCTTTTCTAAATGACTCGGGCATGACCGCCGACTGAGAGTGATGCTGTGTGTTTCACTGGGAGTGGGGGGGTTACGGGTTAAGAAGAATGAAGATTGAATTATGGGAATAAGCCGACCAAAACACTATATTTCCCTGTCCACAACAACACTGACACAGAGCAATTCTCGACAGAGTTTGTTTTGTCGGAGCGGCCGCGTTCCAACGAACGGCGATGGCAGGCCGCTGACTCATAATGGCCCTCTCTCTCTCTGACTGATTGGCGCTCAGTGATGTGGAGAAGGCCCTTTTTTCATGGTAGTGAAGCCTCAAAACCATCGTCTGTTGCAGCCAAAAGCATAAGGACAAGGCAGAACCGTTGCGTTGGAACCGTGGTAGCCTGCGTAACCTTGGATCAATGCTGGGGAAAACACCAGGGAGGGCTCGATGGAGGCCCGTGCAGTCAGTCCAGTTATAGACCCGAGGATCAGAGGAAGTCAACGAGATGTTGTATAATTAGACGGCATGTAATTCATCCTTAAGAGACCGTTGGGCAGCCGGTGGCTCACCGTCCACTTCACTGAAACATCTTGCTCAAGCTGCGCTGGAATCTTTTTAAAGGACAACTTTGTTTTTTTTATACAACAAGGGTTCATATTTTAGATTTTAATAAGAGAAAATAAAAGATGAGTGCTTTCTATCGTTTTAGCGATTTTAATGACTTTGATTTCAGTGGTTGGGGGCATGCGTGCAAGTGGCTAGGCTGAATATGTATTTTTGACACAATAAGCCCATTCCCAAGATGCACCGCAATCTTTCATGGGCAGATGTGACTTATGAGGGCTAGTAGTGTTACTGTAAAGAAATCGCCGGCTCATTGTGTCTAAAAAGACACATTTAGCCACTTGCACATATGCCCCCACCCACTGAAATCAAGGTCATTAAAATCGCTAAAACTATAGAAAGAAGTAAATGAAAACATTTTAACACTCATCTTTTCTTTTCTCTAATTACGATCTAAAATATGAACCCTTGTTGTAAAAAAAAAAACAAAGTTGTCCTTTAACTCCTCAGTCGCAGCTTTCAAACAGGTTTGACGAGATCCGAGTGTATCTCTGCGTGTATTTCTTTTTAACCCATTTAGGCCTAACCTATAGTTAGGCCCAAATCAGAAATTAACCTACAAAAACAAATATGTTGATACATACTGTGCATGTACTGTAAGCCCCTCCCATACACTAAAATGTGTACCCGGCCTGAATGGGTTAAAGTACCTTTTAAAGCAGGGGTTCCCAAACTTTTGGGGCTCTAGGCACCCCTAGAAATGTATCTTTCATCTGAGGCACCCATACATTACATTCATAATTTTAACTCCCAGCACCTTATATTTATAGCATATTTTAGCGATTATGTTGTAAGGAAAACATTGAGATAATAGACACTTTCGTTGGAACTGACTAAAAATAACGTTGTATTTCAAGTTTTAAATGATACCAAATATATTTTTGAAGCGGTGAAAGCCGCTTCCAAGGAGTGGCTTTGTCTGTCCCGTACCTGTTTTTTTGAGGATTCCCATAGATTCTCAAGGAGTGAGAATGTCTGTCCCGTACATGTCCCGTGCATGCAGAATTGAGGATTGGTCAAGCTTCACAATGTTCACATGACAATTTGGCCCTCCAGACAAAATCAGTCATTCATTCAGAATTCAGAAAACTATAGAACTAATGCACATGGAAAGTATAGATCTAGAACACAAAATGTATAGATCTAGAACACAGATTTCAAAGCTCTAGAACACATAGAATAAAAATTCACCGCTTCACTTCGAACCGAGGTTTGATTTTTTAATTCCAACTATTATCAAATTATCTCGCGGCCACCCCTGGACTGCTGTCACTCACGGTACCCCAGGGTGCCCCGGCCGTCACCCACTTTGAAAACCCCTGTTTTAAAGCACCCTGCTGATCTGACGGTGTGTTCTGAAGGAAGCGTGTCCTGTCACACATAACCCTGCCCCAAGAGATTGGCCAATTGCAGTCCTACATCCCGGCCCTGGGCTCTGGTTGGCTCTCTGCGTCGGGGAGGGAACCTGTAATGACAGGTTCCATGCTTGCCCGTGGCTTGCGGCCCGCTCCGCTGCACTGTTTGTTTGGAGAGTGGGTGCTCGGCGGTGAAGTGGCGGCCCAGCTGGCAGCAGCCCGCGCCGTGCCGTGCCCCCTCGGCCCGGCGGATCCGGGGCTTGTTTTGGCCCACAGCAGCCAGGCTAGACTGGCAGGCCACGACGAGGGGAGGGAGGAGGAGGAGACGGAGGGGCATGAGGCCGGGTGGCAGGGAGCCAGGGGTGTCACAAGGGAGGGGGGGGGGGGGGGATAGTGGGACTGAGTTACCAGGGCCCCAAGGTAGACGGGGCCTTAATTATATTACTTAAAGGGGAAGACCACCCATTTTCAATATTGAAATATGTCATTAATATACCTTAGAGGAGTTGTCTGTAAATAGAAAAAAAAGTTCCCCCTCTTCTGTGTTGCCTAGAACTGGAGGATTGATTTTGGGGTTTCTATTGTAAATTACAACTTGATGACATCACACATTGTACTTTACAATACAAACCCCAAAATCAATCCTCCAGTTCTAGGCAACACAGAAGGGGGGGGAACTTTTTTTCTATTTCCACACAACTCCTCTAAGGTATATTAATGACATAGTTCAATATTGAAAATGGGTGGTCTTCCCCTTTAGCTAGTGAAAAATAGCAGATATACAAGCTCACAGCGCGGCACCGAGTGCCGCGCTGCGAGCTTGTAGATCTGCTATTTTTGGAAAGTCGTGAAAATGTGTGCAAATCTTTGAATATATGTATTTTTGTAGCGAACATTTGTTACTCAAATGTTGCTTCTTGGGGGTCCCTGGAACTAAATATTTTGAGATGGGGGTCCGTGGCCAAATGCATATCATTTTGGGGGTCCTTGACATGAAAAGGTTTGAGCACCACTGACGGAAGCACAGGTTTTTCAATAAACCTTAGAATGATTTAGAAGACACTCATAGAATCGTGTCAAGACTTTTTTTCAGGATTTTTCAAGTGCCGTGCTGTGAGCTTGTATAATTATCTGCTATTTCTCAATAGTTAAAGCACAAAATAACGCGTAATAATGCGTTTTCAGTCTAAATGGGTTAAACCCCCTCCTCCCCCTATCTATGAGGAACATTCACGGGGGGGGGGGGGGGGCTGCAGTGAATCCTTGAACCCAGGGCCCAGAATTTGGTGTGACGCCCCTGCTGGGGAGCTGTTGGCAGAGCACCACGGTGCGAGCCCGGGCCCGCTGCCAGCTGGAGCCCGGGCACCAACCTCCACTCAACCCAAGACCCCCGCCCGCCCTCGCCCCACCCCACCCCACCCACCCCACCACCCACCGACCCTCGTGTCTCCGTGGCGACAGGGGGCTCGGTTTGCACCTTGGAGGGTCAACATCACCCCGCTGTGACCCGTCCCGGTCCCAACAGCCTTCCTTCTTCGCAGGCCCACGCTACACTAATTGAAAACTTTTACAAGGCTGCTAGTCCAATATTGACGTTAAATCATTATTTTATGCTTTAACTGTTGAAAAATAGCAGATATACAAGCTCGCAGCGCGGCACTCGGTGCTGCGCTGCGAGCTTGTAGATCGTGAAAATTAGAATTTTTACCCGATTCTATAAGTGTCTTTTGAATCCTACATCCCTCTTTTGGGCAAATGTAATTACAGGCATCGCTGCATCGCGACATGTTGTGAGCTTGTAGATCAGATATTTGTAAAGAAAAAGAAGAAAAAAATTGGGAAATGTTTTTTACATTGGATTCATCTTTTTATCTTTGTCTTTTCTTTTCTTTTAGGGGTTAACCACAAAACAATATATACTTCATTGACCAAGGTCCCCCAGGGTCTGTACTTTATTCTATTTACAAGCACACAAGGTGTTGTGAGCTTGTTGATCTGTTATTTTCGCCCATCATAGACATGCCCACAACGGGTGACACAGTGTTAAAGTCAACCAGAAGACGGCTGTGGTGCACATTTCACACTGCTACACCCACACCGTCGCCTCTCAGCCTTTGTTCAGACAATTGACAGCTAACAGACAATGTGTCGTTTCTTCTCGCGTTTGTCGATACCTATAATTATCATATCATTAGATCTGCACGCACACACTCACACACACACACACACACACACACACACACACACACACACACACAAACACACTCTTACACTTTGCCTCCACCTCTCCAAATCGTAGTCCTTCACCTCGTGTCTGTCAAAGTTCTCGTAAGGATGTGAGGGTGGAAAAGACGCTGACCCGTCAAACTTGGTCCCCTTTTGGTGCTCTGGTTTCATCATTACCTTTTCTCTGCCAGCATTCATGGCTGAGTGACACAGAGAGACAGCAATAGAAGTCACAGTAACATCCCCGACCGCAGCCCCTTAACCCATTTAGGCCTAGAATTATTGAATGCTTTAACCGGTGAAAAATAGCAGATATACAAGCTCACAGCGCGGCACCGAGTGCCGCGCTGCGAGCTTGTAGATCTGCTATTTTTGAAAAAGTCGTTGAAAATGTGTGCAAATCTTTGAATATATATATGTATTTTCAAAGCGAACGTTTGTAACTCGAATTTTGCTTCTGGGGAGGTCCCTGGAACTAGATATTTTGAAATGCGGGTCCGTGGCCAAATACATATCATTTTGGGGGTCCTTCACGTGAAAAGGTTTGAGAACCACTGACATAGTTAGTCTCTCAAGAACAGACTAGCTGAGCTCCAGTTGAAGTGAAAAGGACCTTTTCTTTGACGATGGCCGGCCAGATTGCTGACATAATAGAAACATAGGGTTTTTCAAAAAGTCTTAGAAGGATTCAAAAGACAATTTTCACGATTTTTCAAAAATAGCAGATCTACAAGCTTGCAGCGCGGCACTCGGTGCCGCGCTGTGAGCTTGTATATCTGCTGTTTTTCAATAGTTAAAGCAGTCAGTAATCCTAAAGACCAGGCTTTTCTCAAACCGTGTTACGCATGCCTGTCTGTCTGTCTGTCTGTCTGTCTGTCTGTCTGTCTGTCTGTCTGTCTGTCTGTCTGTCTGTCTGTCCGACCAACCTGAGGTCAGCAGTGTGAGTCTTTTTGACCTCCGTGCACCTTGTCTAGCCAGAGGTAATTCTCTGGACGTGGCTTTGGACAGGCAGGAGTATTTCACAAGGCTCCTCGTTTTTCCAGGCCTGTAATTACATCTAATTGGATGAACCTCCCACGTTACAGACTGAACTGTTGTTTTTAGAGGTCTCAAACTGTTGCCTTCCCCATTTACATGTTTTTCAATTGCAGTTGCATTTTTGGGCACGTCATTGTAGGAGGCAAAACAGTTAGGCAAACAATATGGTCCAAATATTTAAGAGGTGTCAAGCATTGTCCGAAATGGTCAATCTACAAGCTCACAGTGCGTCACGATGCAACCCGTTGTGAGCTTGTAGATCGGCAGTTGTTTTATGTTTCAATAGGGCGTTGTGGTTAAAGATTCCTTTTTTTTTCTCTCAAACTGTCATCCAGTTTTTCAGTTTTCTTTGATATATTTTACATGTGTTCTTTGTGAGGTGTATCATAGGCCTTGAGGTTAATTTGAACCAGTGTTGATTTTGTCGACTAAAACTGACGAAAAAAGTTTGTTGACTGTGTTTTTTTTCACTGATGAAAACTAAAGAAAAACTAAAGAAAAACTAAGCTGTGGTGACTAAAACTAAGACTAAATATATTGACAATTCCGTCAACAAAATAAAAACTAGACTAAAATATTAGGGAGGGACTGGTGGAGAAGAGAGTAATTTTATGTTTGGTTAATCTCCGAATAAAAATAGCCGATCTACAAGCTCACAACGCGTCGGCAGCGCGACGCGTTGTGAGCTTGTAGATCTGCTATTTTCAGCACACAAACAATCGTAAAATCAGTCATTACGATGCCATCAAGGCCTGCCAAATACATTTTAGTCGACTAAATCAACCGTAGATTCAGTCGCCTAAAATCTTATGATATTTAGTCGACTAAAATGAGACTAAAACTAAAACTTTTCAGGTGACTAAATTATGACTAAAATTAAATGACATTTTATTCAAAAGACTATGACTAACACTAAATCAAAATTTGCTGTCAAAAACAACACTGATTTGAACCCTTGGTCACATGAGCACAACACAGTACGAGACTTCTCTCTCATGCATGCGTAGGTCGTCGACGACACCTTCCACAAACGCTGTCGAAGGTCCCGGTCCCTCTCTTAGAGTTCAAAGCAGCCGTGCTTATTTTGTTGTTTGAGTATTCCTCGGGTCGCAAAGGGTACATCCCGCCTGTACAGACTGTAGACCCCCCCCCACCCCCAACCCCCCCCCCCCATGTACCATCGGCGCCAGGGTCAACATTGCATCGATGTTGAGGGGAAGTTGTGAGGACATTGTGATGTTGGACTAGCAGCCCGGTGTCACTTTCCCAAGCCCTGTTTGCGGAGCCCGCTGCCCCCCCCCCCCCCCCCCCCCCCCCCCACACACACACACACGCACAGGGGTGTCGCACCAAATTCTGGGCCCTGGGTACAACCATTTAGACTGGAAACGCATTATTACACATTATTTTGTGCTTTAACTATTATTGAAAACTTTATGCAAGTCTTTGAATATTTCAAATCCAAAGGTTTTTTTCAATGGTTTTTTTAAAAACCTATGTTTCTATGTCAGTGGTGCTCAAACCTTTTCACGTCAAGGACCCCCAAAATTATATGTAATTGGCCACGGACCCCCATCTCAAAACATTTAGTTTCAGGGACCTTCCAGAAGCAAAATTTGAGTTACAAATGTTTGCTAAAAGAAATACAAAGAATTGCACACATTTTCACGACTTGTCAAAAAATAGCAGATCTAAAAGCTCGCAGCGCGGCACTCGGTGCCGCGCTGTGAGCTTGTATATCTGCTATTTTTCAATAGCTAAAGTATAAAATAATTAAGGCCCCTCCACCACCTTGGTCCCTAGTAACTCAGTCCCACTTTCCCCCCACTTGTGACGCCCCACCCCAGCTCTCCTCCATCTCCTCAGCTGAACCTGAATGCATGGCAGAGTGTCACGGACGTGCGAAGAGCCAGCCTGCCCCGGCCCAGCGGCAGACATCGTCCTAACCTTGCATAACCAATTGTAGCCAGGGGTCTCTTAGCAGTCTGACCCGCACGACACGCAAACGACTCACGTCTGCCCTCTCTAACGTCTGCCCCCTCCCTACCGCACGCACGCACGCACACGCGTTTCTGGCCCCACAACGACGCTGTGTTATTTAATAAGACGTGGACGCACTACCTACCGCCCCGTCTAAAAGAAAGTTGCCCCTGTGGCAGAGCATTTCAGGACAAGAGTTGACATAAACCATTTCTAAACACTGGTTTTGTTTCACCAATCTCTAATTACATCGTTTGGTAGAGGGAGGCCGGAGCGCAGAGTTTAAGCAGGGGCGGCCGTGTTCGCAGAGCAGATAATAGCAAGACCAAACCGCAACCCAACACAGTACAGTACAGTGGAAAAACATATCTTATACATACAAGGGCTGAGAGGAAACCAGAGGTGTTGAGAGTTTATGTACACTTGTACTTTTTGCAAAAACACATTTTTCGACACTGCTCCTACAGATCCTGGCCGAAAGTCACGCAAAGCGGTACACAGTATCTGTCCCATTTCCCATATTCCCTCCTGATTTGCTACGATTGCCTTCTAAAGTTTATGTATGCGACGTGACGGTCGCTTATGATTAGGGAGTCTTACTGGGATAGACTGTTTCTCTTGTAGAAATTTGTTGGTGTACAGGGAAAAAAAGAAGGGGACCAAGTATAGACCCCTGGGGGACCCCGGTCAACTAAGTATGTAGGGTTTAAGTCAGGGTTCCTCAATTAGTTTTCCCCATGGGCCAAATTATGTCTAGGGTACCAAGCCGAGGGCCACAACATTGCAGGGGGCGACAGTGGCGTTCCCCGCTACTCCAGCGACAGTTCGGTGAAAATCTTGTATGTCCAAAACCGTTTGTTTTGCATTTGTCATTTTAAAAATGATTTAAATTAGAACGTACAAATTTGGAGATACAAGCTTTCCACCCGATGA
>NC_137825.1:15816857-15842234 GCF_963921795.1 Nannobrachium achirus | reverse complement strand
AGTTGGAGAGGGAAATAAAGAGAGAGAGAGAGAGAGAGAGAGAAAGGGAAAAAGAGATTCAGACTTTGTGGTGCAGGCTGTGTTGTTTTCGGAAGCCCACTCTTCTTCCCTTTGTGTGTCTGGCGATAACTTATTCAGCGCAGGGCCATTCATCCAGGGGCTGAGCGCGGGCGTCCGTCAAGACGGGAAAATAATGAGGCGACAGCGGCACAGAGGATAGCGCTCTCTCTCTCTCTCTCTCTCTCTCTCTCTCTCTCTCTCTCTCTCTCTCTCTCTCTCTCTCTCTGCCTAGGTCACCCCTCCCCTCCCCTCCCCCTCCTACTCCCACACCACACCAACCCCCTGCGAGCATCCCATTATCGGCCGATTTAAATAGATAATAGAGGCCCTTCTTCTGGGCATTTTGAAGCAATTAGAACCTATCACACTATCTCTCCGCAGACTGTCATTGCCTCCCAGCATGCCATTGTTGCGTGCGCCATGCATGTCCCGTCCGCGTGTTCTAATGCAAACGCAGTGCCTGCAGGAATGCAGGAACACCACCACCGCCACAGTACCGGTGGTTTAGACGGAAGAAATTAGAGTGGATTTGTTTCCTGTACAGTATCTTTCTATGTGCCCACTCGTGCCTGGCTGTCAGGGCGGCGTGCCACTCTGCCAGGGCCGTGCCAGGACATGGCATTCCTCCTGCGCCGTGCCAAGTTGCTTCTTGGGCTGCGCCGTCTGCCAGATCAGAGCCAGCACTGGCCAAAGACCTCGATGCCGTCCCTGCACCTCTCCATAGACCTCTGTGCAAGTTCTCCCTTCTTTACAGTTTGCTCTGGTCGCTGGAAAGACACAGTAGTGTGAGTGTGTATGGGGCAGAAAGTACTCTTGACCTGCAGTGTTTCACATCATTGCTGTTGGGCTGTAAACCTCCAGAATGCCCTATTTTACACTGTCGCACATTGCAGATCGGCAATTTTTTGGCAATTTTTGAGGACGATTGAAAACTTGCCTATAAAGTGGTTAAGTCTGTCTGTGGGTTTTATAAACTGATGAAAAGTATAAACTATTAACTCATTTAGTGCTCCAGAAATTAACGGATTAAAATGTCCAGCGTGCCTCCCGCAGGCTGCATCCACGACCGTTGTCTTATTTTGAAGGCCAGAAGTCCATAGCGTAAACACTTCCGGTTTGACGTCATCAGGTCCTTCACCGGAATCGCTCGTCATCAACATACTGTTGTGTAATGGCGGATCAGTGCTTTTCAACATGTGTTATATAAGCGAGAATCTACTGCCATCCTCCCTTTGAATGTGTTGTTTCGAGATAATGGACATTAAAGATGAGATTCCCCGTCTGCCTCAATGTTATGGGATTACTATTTTGTGCTTGTGGATCCGTGATGATGATGAATCGGCGAGGGCGATCGTGTCAGGACCTTCCGCACACCAACAGGGTATGAGAACCGCCGTTACAGTAATAGAGTACTTTTCACGAGTATACTCGGGATCGGCAGCATGTGCTACTCGAGTATTTTTCACGAGTATTCTCGGGATCGGCGCTAATTGAGTTAACAAGATCTTGTGACTAAATGACAACTACATTGGATTATTCGAACACGTCTTTTTCCTTTTACTGGAAAAAAGTTGTGGTTTTGGACATGCAAGATTTCTGCGCAACAGCAATGACATTTTCTTCAGCTTAGATACTGCTCAACCATAAAATAATGTACAGTATAAGCAATCTGAATACATCCTACAGCCCAGTTTGCTGCCGTGGATTAGGTTTGATTCTCCTCAGTGAGTGACAATCTCTGTACAGACAGTGTGTAATTCTTCTTTTACTCAATCTGTCGATATGGCTGTGTATGGCTGGTTTTGTTTGTCTTTGTCTTGATGGATGGTTGGAGTTCAGTCTTTTGTGTTGTTGTTGTTTTTTTTCTCCCCCTCTCAGATCACACTTTGGCAGAGTGCAAGAGCTTGAAATATTTATAAATATATATTTTCTTTTCTTCATATTGTTCCTTTTGGAGGCCGTCAGTCACATATTACTATGCCTCTGTCTGTCTGTCTGTCTGTCTGTCTGTCTGTCTGTCTGTCTGTCTGTCTGTCTGTCTGTCTGTCTGTCTGTCTGTCTGTCTGTCTGTCACATCTTCAGACATCCTTACAGACCCCCTGGTTGATCAGATAAGAGAGGCAGTATTGTTGGCATAAAATACCTCCTTTTTTACAAAGGCTAAAACATTCCATAGTACAATATATGAACAAATATGTGAACTGTGTATACTTTATATAGCGGTGACAAATGAAAGGAAAAAGTGTCTTAGTAAGGCTACCATAACAGTAAGCCATTTACCATGAGAGGGAGTGGGTTGTTGGCTGATTTACCATTGTTTCAGGGTTGTGGCACGAGGCGAGGCTACCATAAAAATGAAAGAAAACACAGTTGTAACTTGCAAAATCTTGGAAATGTTACAACTGCAACACAACAGTGGGCGGGGGTCCATGAGCCAACTCAAGGTTGTTGACTGATTTACCACTGTTTTAAGCCTATCAGAATCCAGTATCTGAACATGTGACCACAAAAAGTGGTAGAAGCTTAAATTTGCCTTGTCAGAGATTCCTTGAGTTTCTGGAACTCTGCATGGAGGGATGGAACACCATTCTGACTGAAGAAGATGTTCCCTAATTTGGTGTGTTTTGATGATGATGATGGTGGTGGAGGAGAAACATAGTGTGCAAATGGGTTGATATCTGATTCTGAAGGCCATCTTAGGCATGACAGTTTGACACAACTGTCATAATCAAACCATTCCCATGCCCTGGAACTGTTGTCATCCTTGAAGAGACCACTCCCATCAGGATAGTAATCAAGATGATCACTCACTCACTAACTTAGTATGTAAACTATGGGTCTTCAACAGGGGGTCCGGGTTGCATGTTTAACCCCCATACCAACCCATTCTTTGCTGCTATATCATGAATGCCTGAACGGATTTCCAAGTGGATTTTTTTGTTTGAAAGCTGTGAACAGCGTGCACACACGTGGTGCATGATCTAGGCATGGGCATGCACGACCCGTGCACTATGAATTACATGGAAGTCTATGGAGGCCATGGCATCTTGGACCTTCAAAGAGATTTAATTGATTGCAACTTAAGTGTTAGTAGCGCTGCGAGGCGTTGTGAGCTTGTAGATCGGCTATTTTCGGCAAAGAGGTTTGGTGTAGAGGGGGAAAAGAGCAGACTAAGTACAGAGTGAAAGATCGAATTTATTAAAAATTGATGGTTCAAGTGTTTAAATATCTGGAAACACAAATTGACATGAATCCAAAATACACTGACGATTTTGCTGTCAAACGATGAAACTGTATGGAATCTATGAAGAGGTTGTGGGGGGTCCCTGCTTCATCTCTCTCTCTCAACTAAGGGGTCCTTGGCCTGAAAACGTTGAAGACCCCTGATGTAAACCATTCCATACAAAGCCCTCAACAACCAGGACCCCCGCTACCTCTCTGAACTCATCCAACGCCATGCTCCCTCACGCTCCCTCTGGTTCTACAGACAGGGATCTCCATATATGGGTGTAGCAGGGTGACTCACTGCCTCAGCCCGATGGCCTCAAAAGTCTAGTATCTCTCCTCCGTCCATAGGGAGGCCGCTTTGGGTCAATGGATAAGATATTGGACATTCACGTGGGAGACCCGGGTTCGAATCCCTGGTGTTAAATGGGCATAAAAGGGATTGTATGTATGATGTCAGATGTCATAGACGTCATAGGACTTTCACATAACAAATGACTGAGTAAGCATGTTTGGGCTCTCACAGCATATCTCTATATACAGTACATGGATCTCCATATATGGGTACAGTGCCAGGGGTCTCGTAACTGGTCCGATAGCATGTCGCTCTGAGGCGTCTTACTAGTTATTAATTATTGTACCAGTAAGACTCCCTAATCGGGAGATAAGCGCCGTCAGGTCGCATGTATACACAAGACATACTGTGTACTGATTTGCATGATTTTAGGACAAAATGTGTAGGAAGCAGTGTCAAAAAATGTGTTTTGCAAGAATCTGCCTCATGGTGGTGCTAGAAGAGGGCCCATGTGAGAAATGGGGGGTCGAGGTTGTGGTTTGGCAGCCAAGGAGTGTGTGTGCAAAGCTGCAGGAGGAGGAGCAGTGTCCAAAAATGTGTTTTGCAAGAAAGGACCTCAGGACTGTACTCTTCTCTCGCCACTTGTCAATAATTTGGTGAAAGATGACTCATCTAGCCAGATCACTTTGTAGTCCACTGCCATGGTTTTTGCACCGCTGAACTTTTAAATGTGCATTTGTCTTTGTAATGAGGGCGCTGTGATCATCACTCTCTGTGTAGTTGTCCTTCTTGCTGACTGTCTGATCACCTCCTGCATTGACATTCTAGATTCTACGTCATCTAAGTTGTTATTCTGTTTTTCCTTTACGTATCGCTCTAACGCACAAGCATCACAGTCATCAAATGTACGCTTTCGACCACAATTTCCCCACCCTACTTGCTGATGTCTTTCCCATAGATGGCGAAAAGCTGACTAAAGCTGTCACTGTAGTCACTGTTCCCATTGAGAGACCGAGGCAGTTGAGCAGTCTTTGTGACTGAAGCCCCTGTCATCCTTGCCCCAGTAACGAACCCTCTCTCCTAGTCACTTAGATCTTTTTCTTTCGCCATCTTGATCCAAAATCAAGGTCAACAGGGCGTGTTCAGTTTTCTATACATGCCTCAGAGCATGATAGTTTATGAATTACTTAATTGAATCATGCAGTTTCCCTGTATGGACGTTTCAGCATCTGCAATGTTTCCCCACTCATTTATTCAGGTTTTTTGTTGTCCATTTGCTCTCTCTCTCTCGGTCTCTCTCTCTCTCTCTCTCTCTCCCCACACTCTCACACACACACACACACACACACACACACACACACACACACACACACACACACATATATATCGTCACTGTCGGGCAGAAACCTCATATCTCCAAGTTTCAAATTTGTATGTTTTTTCGCGAAGTAAAGCCCTGCTTCATCATACAAGGCCGTCGCACAAAAGTAGTGAAAACTGCCGATCTACAAGCACACAATGCCTCGCGTAGTATTTATATATATGATAAAAACGAACAGTTTTGGACATAAGGTTTCCACCGACAACGACAATATATATGCACACACACACACACACACACACACACACACACACACACACACACACACACACACACACACACAGCATTCACTGTGTGTATACACAGTAGTTTCAGATCACTTCTCTCAGATTCCAACCTTGAACCTTTTTATATTTTCTTTATACATTCCAGACATTGGATGGAAGCAAAATAGACAGAGACTTTCACCTTAGCCATCTGTTGCTTGGGAGGGTCACTCAGAGATACGTTTTGACAAACCCTACAGGAAACAATACTTTGAAAAGATCTCAATCGCCACATATTGCTGTTAGAATCAGCAGCTGGACCCAAAGTCTCGATATTTTTATTTTCGTTTTCTTGAATTCCTTCTTTTGTGTTGTTTCATGAAAAAGAAACGTCTGATTGATTCTAAGAGAGGAAGGCAAACATTCCTTTCGTGTTCTCTCCGCCATTAAACTTGGGGCAAAGGTGTCAGCCACTCCAGTTCCCTCTGATAGTCCTTGAAGTAATTATGTTTCATCTTCATTATCAATCCCCCTCTATTAAAGAAATAAGCAAATATCATAGGCCTCTGATGGCATATTGTGCTACAGTGAGAACCTGAACTCTCCAGACTACATGAAGTGTCTCCAGTACCATAGCTGATTTGTGACGGTGGCCTGCCAGTAGTAAATCACTCTAAAGTGTTGTGGGGGGTCCGTGCCCCCATTCAGCACGGTCGTTGACCCTTTAAGGAATGACTGATGTCCACACAAAGGACCCATCATTTTCTGCTGCTGCGCCTGTAAGCTACGCTTCTCATGTTATGTCAGTCCTGGCTCTGAGAGTGTACAGAGTTGCTGTAGGACTCCGTTATTCATAAGGTACTGCTGGTGCAGCGGTTGATCGAACTAATCAATTTAATTGATTATGAAAATGGTCAGTTTTAATAAACGAATTGGTTTTAGAGAACAGAAGTTTTGTTCAAAAATTTCCGAAGACGTGAGCTTGTACAGTAGGTCGACTGTTTTCAGTATTTGAATATTGCTGTACGATGTAGTATTAAGTAAGGCTCAAGAGGTTAGTCAGACTAGTGGAATCAAAATCAATCCGTTTTTTTCACGTTAATTCGTTGATGCATTAAAAAATAAACAAAAAAGCGTTTCCCGAATTAATCAAGAAAGTAATTGATTGCATAAATGCAAAGAAAATAATCTATAGTTGGTGCACTCTCACACTTACATGAATTAACACTTTTTTCTTTTCGTTTTACACTGAAGATACTTTGAAAATAGCAGAAAGACAACAACCATTCCTTATGAGCACACTCACTCACACACACACAGAGCCCTGTCTCTTAGCCAAGGCCAGGGGGCTTTTATCTTAAGTCTTTGTAACCTTTTTTTTTGTATTATTTTCACAGACACACCACCCCTTCTTCCCCTGACTTCATATCTTATCATTCCTCCAATTAATTGTTGCATTTTAATTGAATGCCCAACTTTGGAGAGCGGTCCGTGTCACTCGCTTATCTTTGACTTTCTGTCTTTCATGCAGCCTTGAGCGGTGCTATCTGAGAGACTGAGTGTCTTTGTCATGTACCTACAGCTTTGTCTGGATTTTGTCAGAGAGAAATCTTTTTTTTACGCGTGTGGGGATTTGTTTAATAGATCATATAACGCCGTCAATGCGTTTCATTGACTATTCACAGCTTTGGTCATAATATGCTGTACATAAACCGAACATTTTCAGGTTTTTACTACTTTCTTTGTCTCAATTTTTGTGGACGCCATTCACTGCAATTCATGTTGAAAAGATGTGAAAAGCACTCTAGTCTTGACCAGTGAGAGTTGATACTTACTGTAGAGTAGGTATTCGATTAATTATTTATTTTCAAATTAAATTTTTCATTTACTACAATAAAGAGTACAATAGGTAGAGAAGTTATAAAACTAAAGTTAAATATTTCAAAACATTTAAAACGTACAGGTATGTGAAAAATCTAACCAAGTTTGAAGTGAGCGGTGGTGCGTGCGCGAGCGCACCACCGCTGTGTGTGTGTGTGTGTGTGTGTGCGTGGCTGTGTGTGTGTAGCAGTTCATTTCAGGGATGTGTGCGTGTGTGTGTGAGTGTGCAATGTCATTTTAACCCTTACAGTATTTAGATATCAATGTGAGGGTTTATGTCAGGTTGTAGAGTTCGAGCAGATGTCATACCATCACCTACTGTAACTTTGGCCTTAAACTCTTCGCTGCCAGCATGTTTGCAGCATTTCATATTGTCTAATATCCAAACTATTATCCAATCAATTAAAACCAAATGACTCTTATTGTGTCAGATCGTGTGACTGGACATTTCTCCGACCGCAAGCGCCACACAAAGGTCTGTGATTGTAGTGTAGATATGAGAGCGGCGATGTCTACTCTGAATACCTTCATCGTTAGCGTTAGCAGGCTTTTCTAAATGACTCTGGCATGACCGCTGACTGAGAGAGATGCGTGTGTGTTTCGGTGGGGAGTGGGGGGGTTACGGGTTAAGAAGAATGAAGATTGAATTATGGGAATAAGCCGACCAAAACACTATATTTCCCTGTCCACAACAACACTGACACAGAGCAATTCACGACAGAGTTTGTTTTGTCGGAGCCGCCGCGTTCCTGCGATGGCCATGGCAGGCCGCTGACTCATAATGGCCCCCTCTCTCTCTCTCTGACTGATTGGCGCTCAGTGATGTGGAGAAGGCCCTTTTTTCATGGTAGCGAAGCCTCAAAACCATCGTCTGTTGCAGCCAAAAGCATAAGGACAAGGCAGAACCGTTGCGTTGGAACCGTGGTAGCCTGCGTAACCTTGGATCAATGCTGGGGAAAACACCAGGGAGGGCTCGATGGAGGCCCGTGCAGTCAGTCCAGTTATAGACCCGAGGATCAGAGGAAGTCAACGAGATGTTGTATAATTAGACGGCATGTAATTCATCCTTAAGAGACCGTTGGGCAGCCGGTGGCTCACCGTCCACTTCACTGAAACATCTTGCTCAAGCTGCGCTGGAATCTTTTTAACTCATACCCCGCCATTTGCAAATACCTTCGTGGTTCCATATGCCTCTGTCTCCATAGACTTCCATGTAATTCATAGTGCACTGATAATGTCATGTCCATGCCTAGATCATGCACCACGTGTGTGCACATTGCTCACAGCTTTCAAACAAAAGAATCTGAATGGAAATCCGTTCAGGCATTCATGAACTAGCAGCCATTATGTTTTCCTAAAATGTAAACAAAGATGGCTGCCATGTTTGAAAGATGGGGTTGCTATGGGGGTTAAACATGCAATTTCACGATTGCTATCATGCCTACTACATTTTTTGGGGTAAAAATTATCGGGATTATCGGGCCTGGCAGGGAGAGACATTAGCATATTCTCGGGACTATCGGGCCTAGCAGGGGGTGAGTTAAAGGACAACTTTGTTTTTTACAACAAGGGTTCATATTTTCGATTGTAACAAGAGAAAATAAAAGATGAGTGTTAAAATGTTTTCATTTACTGCTTTCTATTGTTTTAGCAATTTTAATGACTTTGATTTCAGTGGTTGGGGGCATGCGTGCAAGTGGCTAGGCTGAATATGTATTTTTGACACAATAAGCCCATTCCCAAGATGCACCGCAATCTTTCATGGGCAGATGTGACTTATGAGGGCTAGTAGTGTTACTGTAAAGAAATCGCCGGCTCATTGTGTCTAAAAAGACATATTTAGCCACTTGCACGCATGCCCCCAGCCACTGAAATCACGGCCATTAAAATCGCTAAAACTATAGAAAGAAGTAAATGAAAACATTTTAACCCTCATCTTTTCTTTTCTCTAATTACGATCTAAAATATGAACCCTTGTTGTAAAAAAAAAACAAAGTTGTCCTTTAACTCCTCAGTCGCAGCTTTCAAACAGGTTTGACGAGATCCGAGTGTATCTCTGCGTGTATTTCTTTTTAAAGTACCTTTTAAAGCAGGGGTTCCCAAACTATTTGGACTCAAGGCACCCCTAGAAATGTATCTTTCATCTGAGGCACCCATACATTACATTCATAATTTTAACTCCCAGCACCTTATATTTATAGCATATTTTAGCTATTATGTTGTAAGGAAAACATTGAGATAATAGACACTTTGGTTGGAACTGACTAAAAATAACGTTGTATTTCAAGTTTTAAATTATACCAAATATATTTTTGAAGCGGTGAAAGCAGCTTCCAAGGAGTGGCTTTGTCTGTCCCGTACCTGTTTTTTTGAGGATTCCCATAGATTCTCAAGGAGTGAGAATGTCTGTCCCGTACATGTCCCGTGCATGCAGAATTGAGGATTGGTCAAGCTTCACATGACAATTTGGCCCTCCAGACAAAATCAGTCATTCATTCAGAATTCATAAAAGTATAGAACTAAAGCACATAGAAAGTATAGATCTAGAACACAGAATGTATAGATCTAGAACACAGAATGTATAGATCTAGAACACAGATTTCAAAGCTCTAGAACACATAGAATAAAAATTCACCGCTTCACTTCGAACCGAGGTTTGATTTTTTAATTCCAACTATTATCAAATTATCTCGCGGCCACCCTGGACTGCTGTCACGGCACCCCAGGGTGCCCCGGCCGTCACCCACTTTGAAAACCCCTGTTTTAAAGTACCCTGCTGATCTGACGGTGTTCTGAAGGAAGCGTGTCCTGTCACACATAACCCTGCCCCAAGAGATTGGCCAATTGCAGTCCTACATCCCGGCCCTGGGCTCTGGTTGGCTCTCTGCGTCGGGGAGGGAACCTGTAATGACAGGTTCCATGCTTGCCCGTGGCTTGCGGCCCGCTCCGCTGCACTGTTTGTTTGGAGAGTGGGTGCTCGACGGTGAAGTGGCGGCCCAGCTGGCAGCAGCCCGCGCCGTGCCGTGCCGTGCCCTCTCGGCCCGGCGGATCCAAACGGGGCTTGTTTTGGCCCACAGCAGCCAGGCTAGACTGGCAGGCCACGACGAGGGGAGGGAGGAGGAAGAGACGAAGAGGGGCATGAGGCCGGGTGGCGGGGAGCCAGGGGCGTCACAAGGGAGGGGGGGGGATAGTGGGACTGAGTTACTAGGGCCCCAAGGTGGAAGGGGGACTTCATTATTTCATGCTGTAGCTATTGAAAAATAGCAGATATAGAAGCTCAAATCGAACTTGTAGATCTGCTATTTTTGAAAAGTCGTGAAAATGTGTATATGTATTTTTTAAGAAAACATTTGTAACTCAAATTTTGCTTCTGGGGGGTCCCTGGAACTAAATATTTTGAGATGGGGTTCCGTGGCCAAATACATATCATTTTGGGGGTCCTTGACATGAAAAGGTTTGAGCACCACTGACGGAAGCACAGGTTTTTCAATAAACCTTAGAATGATTTAGAAGACACTCATAGAATCGTGTCAAGACTTTTTTTCAGGATTTTTCAAGTGCCGTGCTGTGAGCTTGTATATCTGCTATTTTTCAATAGTTAAAGCACAAAATAACGGGTAATAATTTGTTCCCAGTCTAAATGGGTTAAACCCCTTCCTCCCCCTATATGAAGAACATTCACGGGGGGGGGCCCGCAGTGAATCCTTGAACCCAGGGCCCAGAATTTGGTGTGACGCCCCTGCATGGGGAGCTGTTGGCAGAGCACCACGGTGCGAGCCCAGGCCCGCTGCCAGCTGGAGCCCGGGCACCAACCTCCACTCAACCCAAGCCCCCTGCCCGCCCTCGCCCCACCCCACCCCACCCACCCCACCACCCACCGACCCTCGTGTCTCCGTGGCGACAGGGGGCTCGGTTTGCACCTTGGAGGGTCAACATCACCCCGCTGTGACCCGTCCCGGTCCCAACAGCCTTCCTTCTTCGCAGGCCCACGCTACACTAATTGAAAACGACCGATCGCCACCTTTTACAAGGCTGCTAGTCCAATATTGACGTTAAATCATTTTAACCCCATGGCGACGTCCCTCTTTTGGGCATAATGTCATTACAGGCATCGCTGCATCGCGACATGTTGTGAGCTTGTTGATCAGATATTTGTTAAGAAAAGGAAGACAAAAATTGGGGAAAAAAATTACATTGGATTTAGTTTTTTACATTTTTGAAAAAATATATCTTTTATCTTTTTCTTTTTTTCCCCCTTTTTTTAGGGGTTAACCACAAAACAATATATGGTCATTGTCTGGTGAAAACCTTCTATGTCCAAAACCGTTCGTTTTGCATTTTTCATTTTAAAAATGATTTAAACTAGTGAAAACAGACAATCTACAAGCACACAACGCCTCACACCGTGAGGCGTTGTGTGCTTGTAGATCTGCTGTTTTCACTACTTTTGTGTGACGGCCTTGTATGATGAAGCAGGGCTTTACTTTGCGAAAGAACATACACATTTGAAACTTGGAGATACGAGGTTTCCACCCGATAACGACAATATACTTCATTGACCAAGGTCCCCCGGGGTCTGTACTTCATTATATTTACAAGCACACGAGGTGTCGTGAGCTTGTTGATCTGTTATTTTCGCCCCATCATGACATGCCCACAACGGGTTACACAGTGTTAAAGTCAACCAGAAGACGGATGTGAGTGGTGCACGTTTCACACTACTACACCCACACCGTCGCCTCTCAACCTTTGTTCAGACAATTGACAGCTACAGACAACGTGTTGTTTCTTCTCGCGTTTGTCGATACCTATAATTATCATATCATTAGATCTGCGCACGCACACACACACACACACACACACACACACACACACACACACACACACACACACACACACAAACACACTCTTACACTTTGCCTCCACCTCTCCAAATCCTAGTCCTTCTTCACCTCGTGTCTGTCAAAGTTCTCGTAAGGATGTGAGAGTGGAAAAGACGCTGACCCGTCAAACTTGGTCCCCTTTTGGTGCTCTGGTTTCATCATTACTTTCCTCTGCCAGCATTCATGGCAGAGTGACACAGAGAGACAGCAATAGAAGTCACAGTAACATCCCCGACCGCAGCCCCTTAACCCATTTAGGCCTAGAATTATTGAATGCTTTAACCGGTGAAAAATAGCAGATATACAAGCTCACAGCGCGGCACCGAGTGCCGCGCTGCGAGCTTGTAGATCTGCTATTTTTGAAAAAGTCGTTGAAAATGTGTGCAAATCTTTGAATATATGTATTTTCAAAGCGAACGTTTGTAACTCAAATTTTGCTTCTGGGTGGTCCCTGGAACTAAATATTTTGAGATGGGGGTCCGTGGCCAAATACATCATTTTGGGGGTCCTTCACATGAAAAGGTTTGAGAACCACTTGACATAGCAGTCTCTCAAGAACAGACTAACTGAGCTCCAGTTGAAGTGAAAAGGACCTTTTCTTTGACGATGGCTGGCCAGATTGCTGACATAATAGAAACATAGGGTTTTTCAAAAAGTCTTAGAAGGATTCAAAAGACACTTGTAGAATCGGGTCAAAATTCTAATTTTCAGGATTTTTCAAAAATAGCAGATCTACAAGCTCGCAGCGCGGCACTCGGTGCCGCGCTGTGAGCTTGTAGATCTGCTATTTTTCAATAGTTAAAGCATAAAATAATGATACACAATAATGTTGTACCCGTTCTAAAGACCAGGCTTTTCTCTAACCGTGTTACGCATGCCTGTCGTCCGTCCGTCCGTCCGTCCGTCTGTCTGTCTGTCTGTCTGTCTGTCTGTCTGTCTGTCTGTCTGTCTGTCTGTCCGTCCGACCAGCCTGAGGTCAGCAGCGAGAGTGTTTGACCTCCGTGCACCTTGTCTAGCCAGAGGTAATTCTCTGGACGTGGCTTTGGACAGGCAGCAGTATTTCACAAGGCTCCTTGTTTTTCAGGGCCTGTAATTACATCTAATTGGATGAACCTCCCACGTTACAGACTGAACTGTTGTTTTTTAGAGGTCTCAAACTGTTGCCTTCCCCATTTACATGTTTTCAATTGCAATTGCATTTTTGGGCACGTCATTGTAGGAGGCAAAACAGTTAGGGCAAACAATCGTCCAAATATTTAAGAAGGTGTCAAGCATTGTCCGAAATGGTCAATCTACAAGCTCACAGTGCGTCGCGAATATTCAACCCGTTGTGAGCTTGTAGATCGGCAATTGTTTGAATAGGGCGTGTGGTTAAAGATTACTTTTTTTTTCCAAACTGTCATCCAGTTTTTCAGTTTTCTTTGATATATTTTACATTCTTCTTTATGAGGTGTGTCATAGGCCTTGAGGTTAATTTGATCCCATGGTCACATGAGCACGACACAGTATGAGACTCCTCTCATCAGTGTTGTTTTTGACAGCAACATTTTGATTTAGTTTTAGTCATAATTTAGTCACCTGAAAAGTTTTAGTTTCAGTCAAATTTTAGTCGACTAAATATTTTATGGCGACTAAATCTTAGTCAACTAAAATCTATTTTGGCAGGCCTTGATGGCATCGTAATGACTGATTTTACACTTGATTGCGTGCTGAAAATAGCCGATCTACAAGCTTGTAGACCTGCTATTTTCAGCATGCAAACATAAAATGACTCTCTTCTCTTCTTCTTCAGCACTAGCCCCTCTCTAACGTTTTAGTCTAGTTTTTATTTTGTTGACGAAATTGTCAATATATTTAGTCTTAGTTTTAGTCATCACAGCTTAGTTTTTATTTAGTATTCGTCAGTGAAAAAACTCGACACTGTTTGTCGACACTCGACAAACATTTTTTGTCATAGTTTTAGTCGTCAAAATCAACACTGCCTCTCATATGCATACGCAGGCCTGTCGACACCTTCCACGCCGGCCATTGAAAGCGCTGTCGAAGGTCCCGGTCCCTCTTAGAGTTCAAAGCAGCCGTGCTTATTTTGTTGTGTGAGTATTCCTCGGGTCGCAAAGGGTACATCCCGCCTGTACAGACTGTAGACCCCCCCCATGTTCCATCGGCGCCAGGGTCAACATTGCTTCGATGTTGAGGGGAAGTTGTGAGGACATTGTGATGTTGGACTAGCAGCCCGGTGTCACTTTCCCAAGCCCTGTTTGCGGAGCCCGCTGCCCCCCCCCCCCCCACACACACACACACACACACACACAGGGGTGTCGCACCAAATTCTGGGCACTGGGTATAAATCCAAAGGTTTTTTGAAAAACTTATGTTTCTATGTCAGTGGTTCTCAAACCTTTTCATGTCAAGGACTCCCAAAATTATATGTATTTGGCCACGGACCCCCATCTCAAAATATTTAGTTTCAGGGACCCCCCAGAAGCAAAATTTGAGTTACAAATGTTTGCAAAAAAAAAATGTGCACACATTTTCACAACTTTTCAAAAATAGCAGATCTACAAGCTCGCAGCGCGGCACTCGGTGCCGCGCTGTGAGCTTGTATATCTGCTATTTTTCTATAGCTAAAGTATAAAATAATTAAGGCCCCTCCCTCCACCTTGGGCCCTGGTAACTCAGTCCCACTTTTCCCCCACTTGTGACGCCCCACCCCAGCTCTCCTCCTCCATCTCCTCAGCTGAACCTGAGTGCATGGCAGAGTGTCACGGACGTGCGAAGAGCCAGCCTGCCCCGGCCCAGCGGCAGACATCGTCCTAACCTTGCATAACCAATTGTAGCCAGGGGTCTCTTAGCCGTCTGACCTGCACGACACGCAAACGACTCACGTCTGCCCTCCTAACGTCTGCCCCCTCCCTCCCGCGCGCGCGCACGCACGTGTGCGCGCTTCTGGGCCCTACGGCGCTGTGTTATTTAATAAGACGTGGACGCACTACCGCCCCGTCTAAAAGAAAGTTGCCCCTGTGGCAGAGCATTTCAGGACAAGAGTTGACATAAACCATTTCTAAACACTGGTTTTGTTTCACCAATCTCTAATTACATCGTTTGGTAGAGAGAGGCTGGAGCGCAGAGTTTAAGCAGGGGGCGGCCGTGTTCGCAGAGCGGATAATAGTAAGACCAAACCGCAGCCGAACACAGTACAGTGGAAAAACATATCATATCATATAACATACACATACACAAGGGCTGAGAGGAAACCAGAGGTGTTGAGAGTTTATGTACACTTGTACTTTTGGACGTGGGTTTTGTCTTCTCTATGTTCGGCATGTCATTGTAGGCCCAAATGTAGGTTATTTTTTACCACGCCAGTATGAAATGGCCCTGGTGGGGAGGTTTCTATTCAAGGGGTCTCTTCAATGCCATGGTTTATGTCCTGAGTAGGTTACATTGTGAGCTTCTAGGGGCGGCATAGCTCAGGGGTAGAGAAACCGTTATTAGAGCACGAAGGGTTCCCAGTTCGAATCCGGTCTCCCCCTGAGTTAATGTCGAAGAGTCCTTGGGCAAGACTCTGAACCCCTAATTGCTCCCGGTGAGTAGGTTGGTGCCTTGCATGGTTTCCTCTGCCACCGGTGTATGAATGTGTGCGTGAATGGGTGAATGTAATGCACAATCTATGTAAAGCGCTTTGGATAAAAGCGCTATATAAATGCACCATTTACCATTTGTATAGACTGATTCTCTTGTAGATATCTGTCAGTCTGTCCGTCACGTCACACTGTTGCCCTACTCTTATCTCTGAGTAGGGTAAAAACAAATTTTTGGACACTGTTACCTACCAATTTTGGCCTAAAATCACGCAAAGCGGTACACAGTATCTCTACAGTCATGTCATCAACATGCATCTGTCCCATTTAGCGCCACCATCAGGCCGATTTTTGCAAAACACATTTTTCGACACTGCTCCTACAGATCCTGGCCGAAAGTCACGCAAAGCGGTACACAGTATCTGTCCCATTTCCCATATTCCCTCCTGATTTTCTACGATTGCCTTCTAAAGTTTATGTATGCGACGTGACGGTCGCTTATGATTAGTGAGTCTCAAATTTTAGGTGGAAAGCTTTCCACCTCAAGTCAGAAAATAAGTGGAGGCCATCATAGTCAGTCACGGTGAAGTCCTATTCACCGTGACTGACCAGGTAGACTAATCAGTGAACGGGGTGAAGAGCATATCTGTCTGAAAGTAAAAACAGAGAGATGTGTCGGGACTCGCGGTGGAAAGCTCTTCACCGCGAGGAATGACGTAACATTGTAGTTTTATGACTCAAAAGACTACACCGCGGTGGATAGCTCTTCACCGCGGTACCGACTCTGATAGGGGCTTTACTGGTATAGACTGTTTCTCTTGTAGATATTTGTTGGTGTACAGGGAAAAAAGAAGGGGACCAAGTATAGACCCCTGGGGGACCCCGGTCAACTAAGTATGTAGGGTTTAAGTGGTTAGACCCATCAAGGACGAAAACACAATAGAGCCAAAAGGGCTTATTTCCATCGTCATCGTTTCACTGGAGGGATAGAAACCTTGAGGGTTGCATTCTTGTCGCACAGCGTTTCGGTGTATTATGATGCCATGAAGAGTGTCATTGTAGCCCAGGGCGTTGGACAAACACCCACCGCCTTCAGTCACAAAGGGCTGACGTGAGGTCGTGCCCTCTGCCAGAGCTATCATCGCTATCAGGCCTTAACAACCAGCCCTGTCCAATAATGGTGTCAACGACGCGATTGTCTAGCTTCATTTGTGTGAGGAATGTCCTCCCTGCGGTTAATGATAACACGTCGTTGTCTATTCACTAGTGGCGGTCGGGTTCTGTTCTGTCTCTCTCTTATTGCAGTGCAGTGTGCATTGTTGTATGTGTACCGCAGCAAGTTTTGGTCCAAAGTGTGTCCGTAACGCTCAAACTTTGTCGTGTCGCAAAAGGTCAAACTGTCAAAGCTATATGATATTTAGCCTGAAGACAAGGGGGATTGTGGGAGTGGACACATTACTTCAGTGGTCTTCAACGTTTTCAGGCCAAGGACCCCTTAGTTGAGAGGGAGATGAAGCAGGGACCCCCCAAATCCTTTTCATAGATTCCATATAGTTTCATCGTTTGACAGCACAATCATCAGTGTATTTTGGATTCATGTCAATTTGTGTTTTCAGATATTTAACCACTTGAACTGTCAATACTTAATAAACTTGACCTTTCACTCTGTACTTGGTCTGCTCTTTTTCCCCTCTACACCAAAGCTCTTTGCTGAAAATAGCCGATCTACAAGCTCACAACGCCTCGCAGCGCGAGGGGTTGTAGATCTGCTATTTTTGGCTAAAGTTCTCAGGATATGGACAGTGGACACTAGGGTTCAAGTGCATGCATATAAAAAAGAAGAAAAAAGGTTTCTATCACACAAAGATTTGGAGGACCCCCATTTTTTTTGTGCCTATTTTCCTTACAGAGTTTGGTTGTGTTTCAGTGCATATTTTAGATCTACGTGAGTCAGACAGTGAGAATTGATCATGACAAGTTGACTGTCAGCACCCTTGCCAACAGTTTGCTTCAGTTTCCAATGAACCTGAATGTCTTTGTGCACGACGGACACACATCTCAGCACTGTTATGATCATTTGAACATTTGAAGAAACTGTCTATTTCCTCCATGGGTGGATTCCAGGGGTCCCCAGCCAAATACATTATTGATAGTCCGGAGCCAAATGGACCCTTGCAGGTCTGTATCTCTGAGTGTGTACAAATGGAACCAAATGAACGCTTACAGGTCTGTAACTCTGAGAGTTATGGGGGTCCGTGGCTTAATGCATACCATACTGGAGGTCCTTGGAATGAGAAAATATGAGAACCGCTGCATGGTCTGATTTTTTCAAATTGAGCAGATTTCAATGTCGAGAAGCCCTTTGGTCGCAACGCGCCGCAGCTATTTTCAAACATTTTGTACTTTTACTTTTGGTACTTTATTATTTTGATGCCAATACTTTCCTACTTTTACTCAAGTACATTTTAAATTCCGGACTTTAACTTGTAACAGAGTATTTCTATATTGCAGTATTGCTACTTTTACTTACGTAAAACATGTGAGTACTTTTTCCACCACTGGTAACGAATGACCATTTAAAATGCTAGAGCGTACTCCCCCTGCCCTCCCCCCAACACACACACACACACACACACACACACACACACACACACACACACACACACACACACACACACACACACACACGCACACACACACGTAATCCCAGTTCCTATGATTTTTACCACTTCCTATCCTTGACCGTTAGATAGAATGATTTCTCTGTGTCTTTAGTCAAGAATATTGCTTTGTCCTGCCGCCTCTCTCTCTCTCTCTCTCTCTCTCTCTCTCTCTCTCTCTCTCTCTCTCTCTCTCTCTCTCTCTCTCTCCCCCCCCCCCCCCCTCGCCCCTCCTCCTAACGGTAAACGTTAGGATCCAGGAGCGGATCAATGCGCTGCCTGCCTTTGAAGTGCCGGGACGCATTACGGCCGGCGAGTTCTAATTGGAGCAGAGAGGGCCGGGGATCGATGTTGGCTGTAATTGCCTGACACGGGGACTACGGCGCGAGACTTTATTATCATTAATATTTAGACATGATGTGGGAGGAACCAACCGCGGCTGAGGTTAAATGTACAGCGGCGGCGCGAGCCTTTGATCTCTGGAGATAAGCAGATCGATCGGGGGTGGGGGGTGGGGGGTGAGGGGGTGCGTTGGGTTGGGGGATGGCTGAGAGAAGAGGAGGGCCGTGGAAGGGAAGCGTGGCACGCCCGACGAACGAATGAGGCTTGGCGTCCCAAGACGTGAGCGTTTCGCTGTTTCTATGTGTCATCTTTTCGACACCCAAACCTAACCCTTACCCTAACCCTAACCTCCGTGGGGTGAGTCGCTAACCCTCCCGACGCTCCGTTGTCGAAATGATGGTCGTTCGAAAGAGCGAGATTTCACCGTCCAAGGCGCGCCCCGGATTTAAGTTTTTTCCGTCACCCCACCCTAACCCCATAGCTGAGATAATAACGGCTTGGCATCAGGTCGGGGTCAATGGCCCATTGTTCCGTCTTTGGGTGTTTTTCTTCTTTTTTTCTTTTTTTTTTACGTAAGGGGTGACTTCACCGGGTGCAACCGTCTCCGTGAGCGTGAGGACGGGTTGGAAGTGTTGATGGAGGAGGTGTTAATGGCGAGAGGAGGGGGGGAGAGGCGAGGGGGACGAACTGATATTTATTGTTTGTCTCTTTTCTTTTCTATTCTATTCTCTTTTTCTTTTTTTTTGTTGTCTGACTCCATTGTTCGGGAGACGAAACAGAATCTGAAGGAGGAGATCTGGCCCTACGGGGCTCTGAGTAGTTGCCCGGGTGTCAGCCGATCTGCAACGCTGACACCCAATCTCCTGGGGGGGGGGGGGGGGGGGTGAGGAGCACGACCGGGACGGGACGATGATGATGATGGGACGATGATGATGGGGGGAGTTACGCTCCGCGACGGGACTCTCCCCGCCTAGTAGCGTGGCCACAGACGCCCTGGGGGGACCGCCCCCCCCCCCCCCCCCCCCCCCCCTCCCCCCCCCCCCCCCCCTCCCCCCCGCATCACCGAGGAGGCCGGTGGGGACGCGCGGAAACTCCGAGGGGGCGTGATGTAACGTTATGTATACGCTCACCGGTGTCACTCCTATGTTTTTGTCGCCTCGGTTCCCCAAGGATTGATACCTTAACCCCTTTAGGCCTGGGAATATTGAATGCTTTAACAATATACAAGCTCACAGCGCGGCACCGAGTGCAAATGTGAAAATGTGTGAAAATCTTTGAATGTATGTATTTTCAAAGCGAACGTTTGTAACTCAAATTTTGCTTCTGGGTGGTCCCTGGAACTAAATATTTTGAGATGCGCGTCCGTGGCCAAATACATATCATTTTGGGGGTCCTTCACATGAAAAGGTGACATAGTAGTCTCTCAAGAACAGACTAACTGAGCTCCAGTTAAGTGAAAAGGACCTTTTCTTTGACGATGGCTTACCAGATTGCTGACATAGAAACATAGGTTTTTCAAAAAAAAACCTTAGAAGGATTCAAAAGACACTTATAGAATCGGGGTCAAAATTCTCATTTTTACCATTTTTCAAAAATAGCAGATCTACAAGCTCGCAGCGCGGCACTTGGTGCCGCGCTGTGAGCTTGTATATCTGCTATTTTTCAACAGTTAAAGCATAAAAATAATGATAACACACAATCACGCGTACCCGTTCTGACCGGGTTAATCATCATACTTAGCGGGACAAAGATGAGTAACAGGTGGGACAATGGCGGGCGGCTCGGCTTTCGACGGCGTGACCCGCTTGCCTGTGCGAGAGGACAAAGTGAGAACGTCCCCTCAGGATTCAGGTCAACGGGGTTGGTGACACCGAGTGGGAGGTGTCAGCGGGCAGGGTGGGTGTCATGCAGGGACACACGGAGAGCTGAACACACAAAAGCAAGCACAACGAGCGATACAGCGCGCTTTCACATTACCTTAAGCCATTTGGGCCGTGTACACATTATTATGCATTCATATATATTTTTTTTAAACAATATGTTTATTTTTCTTTTTTAGACATACAAAGAAACATATACAATACAATAAAATCAAAGTTCAGACAAAACAAAAAAACTAAAAGAAACACCCGAAGAACACAATCATGACACAAAGAGCACATACAACACATCAACATCCCGATACATAAGCCACAAGGCCAGCCAAATGACCGTAGAGAGAAAAAAAAAAAAAAAAAAAAGCAACTACCCTACTCCTGGTTCCTCCATCAGATAGGAAAGATCGTTTTCCCTTATTTTATGCTTTAACTATTGAAAAAATAGCAGATATACAAGCTCACGGTGGCCGCGCTGCGAGCTTGTAGATCTGCTATTTTTGAAAAGTCTTGAAAATGTGTGCAAATCTTTGAATATATTATGTATTTTTAAAGTGAACATTTGTAACTCAAATTTTGCTTCTGAGGGGTCCCTGGAACTAAATATCTTGAGATGGGGGTCCGTGTCATGGAAAGGTTTTACATAGAAAGACACTTATAGAATCGGGTCAACATATTCAAAGACTTGCACAAATGGTCACGAGTTTTCTAAAATAGTAGATCTACAAGCTCACAGCGTGGCACCAGTTAAAGCATAAAATAATGCATAATGATACCCGGTCTTAATGGGTTAAATAAAAAAGAAAACATTTTGAAACCAAAGACGGCAAACAAACTTAACACGGATTAGCACACATCTCAGCGCTGTCTGTCAGCAGAATTGGAGTGGACAGAATATATCACATTTTTGATAGTGGGTGCATCTTCTTCGTTCTCAGTTACCTTTGTAAAACTTAAGCCAAAATGTTAAAAATACTAGAAGTAGTCGAACTACAACTTCACAACACGTCGCATCTTTTAGCTTAATAGTTCCGCTATTTTTAAACGGTTTTGAATGAACCTTTTTGAACATTTTCACATATTATAATTGCATGCCCCAAATAGTTACACCATGGTGAAAGTTTAACCACTTTCACCCCTGGGGTAACTATTTTGCCTATATGCCATAGTGAGGATTCTATTGTGCACCGAGAACCTGAGAAGTTCAGAAAGTGCACCTGTAAAGTCATTAACCTCGTATGAACACACATGTACATAATGTACATAATGTACTCTGATAGCTACTAGTAAGACGCTTCAGGGCGACATGCGACCTCCGTGCTAAAGAAGTTACCCATGGAGACCCCTGGCACCCATATATGGAGATCCAGAAAAAAACAGAAGAGGCTATTGGAGAACCTGATTTGGATAGGAACACATGATCTGATGCAGGACAATGTCACTATGACAGAAAGAGACAAGATGGGTCTGTTCCAAACCAAATACTCTGTTGTTGTATAATGGAGATATGCTGTGAGGGCCCAAACATGCTGACTCAGTTATTCCTTATGTGAAAGTCCTATGATGTCTATGACATCTGACATCATACCCTTTTATGCCCATACGTGGAGATCCCTGTCTGTAGAACCAGCCACACAGATATGGGCTGTCTTGGCCATACATGGATTCTGTTAGTGTGGTATGTGGCCGATGTGCCCTCCATATATGGGCATTCCCATATGACGTCCTGTTAGATATGGGCTTAATATTGATGACATCAGGGAACTCCATATATGGGCATAAAAGTGATTCTGTTAGTGTGACATCACAGTGAAGCCAGAGCGTGATGTCAGAGCAGAAAACCCATTCTATTAAGAGTGGTTCGACAAACCCATAGCACCACAGTGTCAGGCGTGACAGAGATACACACATACATGCATACATATACATATGGACAAGCTGTGACCGTTTACCTCATGGGCAACTGGCGGCCCGAGGGCCACATGCGGCCCCCACCTTCATTTAATGCAGCCGCAGGTTAATACCGGAATACTCATTATTACTGATTTCAGCTGTTACAATTCCAAACATGACCTGCTTTAATTCCGTCAGTCTATCTTGGTAGCTTAATGACTAGTATAGTAGTGTATTTGTATTTAGGTTCATAAAGTTAACATGAGTATATCACTAAATGCGTTTGAAATGAAATCAAAATGTTACATTTCAGGATTCCAATTAAAAAATTACAAAAACTAATTCAGGATTCCAATTCAAAAGAAGCAAAATAGCCGATCTACAAGCTCAAAACGCATCGCAGCGCGATGCGTTTTGAGCTTGTAGATCTGCTATTTTTGCTTCTTTTGTATGAGATACTAGAATTACAAAGTAGGACATTCTAGGCAATATGCAATGTGGCCCTCTGGAGTGAAGGTGGAAATATAGTGGCCCTCGCCATCATCAAAGCTGCCCACCCCTGGTTTACCTACTAATCTGTGTCCTACGGTCGCAACAAAGTGAGGCATTTTGTATAATATGTAGACAGAAAACATGTCTACGTATAACAATATCGATGTGGTGCAGCCCTTGCAGAGGCTATAGATGCAGCTTTGATATGTAAAGGATTTGTACAAGCTGTATATTCTGTACTGTATGTACATAATGAACCCGGAATATTCATCCTTATGGGGACACTGTGTCATTATAGCTGTTGTACTTTGTGGTGCTGGAGGCTTGTCTTGTGATACAGTAGGTACACTCAGGGACGTGCTGGCCATTGGGAAAAGCGGGCCAACTCCCGAACGGCCGGCCGGCCCAGGCCGGCCATTAGGAAAAAAAATAAAAATAAAATGGCCTTCGTTCCATTTTGGGGGCTGGGCGGCCAACCAAGTAAATCCTCACTGTGGGGCAGAAACCTTGTATCTCCCAAGTTTCAAATTTGTACATTTTTTCGCAAAGCCCTGCTTCATCATACAAGGCTGTCGCACAAAAGTAGTGAAAAAAGCACACAACGCCTCGCGGTGCGAGGCGTTGTGTGCTTGTAGATCGTCTGTTTTCACTAATTTAAATCATTTTTAAAAATGGTTTTGGACGTACAAGGTTTCCACCCGACAATGACGAAATATAACTCATGTAATTGGCCCACTGTCTGGCTTGTCACTTGTCATGATCTGTAATGGCAAATATTTGAGTAGCAGCAGCGCTATGGAGAGAGATCTCTCTCTATAGCGCCCAATGAGGGCCTCTACAACTCTTTTTCCCGGGCTGAATCAGGGGCCCAGCACGTCCCTGGGTACATTGCAGGCCGTACTGTAGCTCCGCTTTGTGTTCATGGTTCTCGGGGTTCTGTGTTAGAACATCCAGTGGCTAGCACTATTGTGGAAAAAAAGCCCGGCGTTGCACAACAAACGGCCCGTTATATAACATTTTGATCATTACGGCACGGCTTCGACAATCTTAACACATCCATTGTCTATTGTGCTGCCCAGTGTTTCAGTCCGCCAGCCCAGCGTGCGGCGTACAAAGCGTTGCACTGTCTGAAAAACGTACGGAGCCACAAAGAATATGGAGTTTACTCAATTATGGGCAAAAAAGATATGCAGATTGTGAGATTACAGCCGCAAATGATAAATATCAGAGGGCATGTTTTAAGAGAGAGACCGGTTCAGTAAACAGACAACATTTGCTATGTAATACCTTGTTTTTCATCAGTAATGCAGAGCCCCTTTGTCAGCCTTTGTCTGTTTTTCAGTGGCCCACTTTCTGCGTGTTGGAACTCCGCGGTTGGCTGTTTGCAGAGTTCTAGTGCAACCTCCGTGGCCTCTCTCTAGTGTGGAGTTAGTTAATGTTACTTACCAGTGTGTTCCGCGCGCTCTCTCTCGTCTCTTCTCTCTGCGAGTGCATCTGCTTGTTTGTGTGCACGCACACGCACAGCCGGTTGCATTTGTGTACGATCTTTATTTCTGTGTGCATGCGCGTGTGTTTGTGTGAGCGCACGTACTTGTGTATTTCTTTCTTCGTTTGTGTGTGTGTGTGCGTGCGTGTGTGTGTGTGTGTGCGTGTGCGTGTGCGTGTGCGTGTGTGTGTGTGTGTGTGTGTGTATGTGTGTGTGTGTGTGTGTGTGAGAGAGGGAGATAAGAAATAGATGAAGAGTGCGTTCAGAGAAGCTTCCTCACTCAGAGGCGTCCCCCATCTGTTCGCCCGGGCCTAATTGTTCCTGGGTTTTGCGAAGACAGGAGGAGGAAAAGCAGAAAAAAAAAAAGAAGAGAAGAAAGCGTCCATACACCCGTCCTCCGTCGCGGAGTTTATTTCCGTAACATTAACCCATTTAGGCCTAGAATTAACCAGTGAAAAATAGCAGATATACAAGCTCACAGCGCGGCACCGAGTGCCGCGCTGCGAGCTTGTAGATCTGCTATTTTTGAAAAAAAGTCGTGAAAATGTGTGCAAATCTTTGAATATATGTATTTTCAAAGCGAACGTTTGTAACTCAAATTTTGCTTCTGGGGGGGTCCCTGGAACTAGATATTTTGAGATGGGGGTCCGTGGCCAAATAAATATCAGTTTGGGGGTCCTTCACATGAGAAGGTTTGAGAACCACTGACATAGTAGTCGCTCAAGAACAGGCTAACTGAGCTCCAGTTAAGTGAAGAGGACGTTTTCTTTGACGATGGCTAGTCAGATTGCTGACATAGAAACATAGGGTTTTTCAAAAAATCTTAGAAGGATTCAAAAGACACTTATAGAATCGGGTCAAAATTCTAATTTTCACGATTTTCAAAAATAGCAGATATACAAGCTCGCAGCGCGGCACTCGGTGCCGCGCTGTGAGCTTGTATATCTGCTGTTTTTCAATAGTTAAAGCATAAAATAATAATACACTATGTGTACCCGTTCTGAACAGGTTAAAAGAGTTGCCACCACCAGAGCGCTCCAGATTATTGCCATGTAAATAATGGCACTTGGCTCCATTCCCTGCTAATGAATGTCATTTACTTTTCCAAACGAGGATTA
>NC_137825.1:15779357-15811857 GCF_963921795.1 Nannobrachium achirus | reverse complement strand
AGTAAGGGTGAACTGGAAGTTATTTGGCAGCTTAGCCAAGGCGAGGTTGTTTTGAATGTTGGTGTGAATTATTTTCACTGTCATCTGCTTGAGATGATTTTAAACAGCTGTTGGGCTTGTACTCTCCGAGCCCTTAGTGTTCCTCAAGCTGTTTTCCTGAGTGGTTTACAGTGCAACCTGTTGGAAACTGGAGGGAGAAGTGGCTTTTTAAGGAGGTGAAACGCCTTTGAATCTGCTGCTGTGTATTGTGAGGCCTATAGTCTGATTTGTACTTCATTGCAGTGGTTCTCAACCTTTTCAGGCCGCGACCCCCAAAATAATCATATTTTAACTGGGGACCCCCCCACCCTGATGAGCACTAAGAGTTGAGGCATTGCATTATGTATAACACGGTTTGTGAAAATAGCTGATCTACATGCTCACAACGTCTCGCAACGCGAGGCGTTGTAGATTGGCATGTAGATTGGCTATTTTCACAATTTCTGTCTCTAATATTTGACAATTTGGCCAATGTTTAATTTGTCATTTTAGAGGTATGAAAAAGTCTTAAATTGCCACTTTAGAAATGTGCATAGACCCACTATACGCTTAAACTTCATGTTGGTGTGTTTACTGTTGAGTGAGAAAACAACGTTGCACATTAAGTTAATCATCTGGGGGCCCCCCGAAATAATTTGGGGACCCCCCTGGGGGTCCCGACCCACAGGTTGAGAACCACTGCTTTATTGCACGCAGATCTACAAGCTCACATCTCATGATGCGCTGTGTGTTGTGATGTGTTAATTCGTGTGTAGCAACATCGGCGTGCTACATCACAGCGCGACACAGTATAATTCTAGACCACACGCCATTGTGTCGTGCAGTTGAACTTGGCCACGGGCCAAACAGGTACTTTTCCTCCGGCATGCTGTTTGGCAAGGCCCGCGGTGAACCAGGCCTGCCACGGCATTCAGCCTGTCTGTCTGCGCCGTCTCTGCCACTGATGGCATACCAGGGGCACCATTTTTCCGCCCGGAGACAGACAAGCCGGAGGATCTGATTGGCCCGCAGCCAGAGCACGCTCACAAAGGCCCCTTTGACTGCACGGGTCAGTCAGTTAACCAAGCAGTAGAGAGAGGGAGAAGCCAGACAACGACGAGAACAAAATACATAATAAAAAAAGAAATCACCCCTTGTTATCAAAAGGCTACCTCTCTACAAGAAGACATCTTCTGGGTTTTTAAAGAACTTCTTTAGACAATTTGTTTCTTCTTCTTTTAAATAAGGGACTTTGTGAACCTTTCAGCTCACATTGGGAATGAATGTGTTGGCTGCACGTTAGCAAACAGGGATCTGAGCTCGTTGCCCAGAGTTCAAGGGTAAACCTGACCCGTGCTTGTTGCTTGTAGTGTATATGTACACGCTGTGTGGGCCTGCTGTACGCAGACATGCAGCGCTGGCAGGGACAGGGACGTGCTGGGCCCCTGATTCAGCCCGGGAAAAAGAGTTGGAGAGGCCCTCATTGCACGCTATAGAGAGAGATCTCTCTCTATACTGTACTAGCGCTGCTGCTACTCAAAGATTTGCCATTTCAGATCATGACAAGTGACAAGCCAGTTGGCCAATTACGTGAGTTATATTTTGTCGTTGTCGGGTGGAAACCTTGTATGTCCAAAACAGTTTGTTTTGTATTTATCATTTAAAAAATGATTTAAACTAGTGAAAACAGCCGATCTACAAGCACACGAGGCCTTGTGTGCTTGTAGATCTGCTGTTTTCACTACTTTTGTGCGACAGCCTTGTATGATGAAGCAGGGCTTTGCTTTGCGAAAAAATGTACAAATTTGAAACTTGGAGATACGAGGTTTCTGCCCGAGAGTGACGATTTACTTTGTTGGACGCCCAGCCCCCAAAATGGAACGAAGGCCGACATTTTATTTATTTATTTTTTCCTAATGGCCGGCCTGGACCGGCCGGGAATGAACCGGCCGTTCGGGAGTTGTCCCGCTTTTCCCAATGGCCAGCACGCCCCTGATGTAAAGCCAACAAGTACAGGAGTTGACGCTAATCTGTGTCAACTCCACCCCCCTGCCTGACATGCTTGTCACACAGATTAGACGGTGATGCCGGTGGAATTAGCTAATTAATTGCAGCTCACTTACTGTTGCTAACAGATCTCTGTTATGGTGACATTTTGTCGGAAATGCTGCTGGTTATTGCATTGTCCCAGGAAGGAAGGACCAATTTGAAGACTTTGGATAGGATCTGCAATCAGTGGTGTAAAGTAACTAAGTACATTTACTGTACTTAAGTACAATTTTGAGGTATTTGTACTTTACTTGAGTATTTCCTATTTCCAATACTTCCAGTAATCCAATAATATTTCCACTACATCTCGGATCCAAATATTGTACTTTTACTACACTGCATTTATTTGAAAACTTTAGTTACTGGTAACTTTGCAGATGTACATTATAATATCACAAAACATACATTAACGACTTTAGCCCTATTTTATAGCCAGGCTATTTGAAAATAGACGATCTACAAGCTCACAATGCGTCGCTTTCACGACACGTTGTGAGCTTGTAGACCTGCTATTTTCAAACATTTAGTACTTTTACTTTTGGTACCTTAAGGGGGACTGCCCATAAGTCCAAAGGTTCATTAGTCCGAAGGTTCATTAGTCCGAATTTAGTTAGGGTTTCTGAGGTTGTTGTTGTTGCTTTTCTCAGTTGTTCCTCCCACTTTAACAAAAGCTGTTATATTGTCATCAGTCTCTTGTTGAGTGAAGCGTTTAGAGACTGACGTGTGAGTCTAGCTAGGGTATTTGCAACACCAGTATTGACTATTGATTCTGCATTTTCAGCAAGATGAATGTTTCAGCCGTGAAGTCGTTCTTGTTGCAGGGTAGTTTTTCCACGCTAAACTCTTCAGTGTTTACTGATCTTTTCCTGAATATTTCCTGCCAATGCATTGTTTCCACAGGTTTCTTTCCCTGTTTTGCCCTTCACATTTTTATGGAGAATGGAGCGTGTTTGTACAGAAACTTGCAAATGGCAAAAACCACTCCATTCCCATTGAAAAGCAGAATCCACCTTCATAGGTAGTTTTAAACTTTGAAGTCAGAGAAGGTCATTAACTCATTGAATGCCCTTTTCAAGATGGCCGCCAACTACCAGGATGCCACGTTCTTAAATTTCTAGTGCACGGATCAATTTTTAGTGCACGGATCGTGCACGCCCATGCACCATATATGGCCGCCAACTACCAGGATGCCACGTTCTTAAATTTCTAGTGCACGGATCAATTTTTAGTGCACGGATCGTGCACGCCCATGCACCATATATGCACCATATGTGTAGTACTTTTTAACAGCTTTCAAACAAAAAAATCCGCTTGGAAATCCGTTCAGGCATTCATGAGATAGAAGCCTTCAAAGTCAGACAAAACAAACACTGCCACCTTCCTAAATTTCTAGTGCACGGATCAATTTTCAGTGCACGGATCGTGCACGCCCATGCCTAGATCATGCACCATATGTGTAGTACTTTTTAACAGCTTTCAAACAAGAAAATCCGCTTGGAAATCCGTTCAGGCATTCATGAGATACAAGCCTTCAAAGTCAGACAAAACAGCCATTTTTGACATTTTGAAAGATGTGTTTGTTATGGGGCTAAACATGCAATTTCGCAATTGCGATCATGCCTAATACATTTGAGGCATTTTTAGATTTTTTTTTATAAAAAAAAAAATTGAAAAAAATAAAAAATAAATAACGTTTTCAAAATGGCTTCCAACTCGGGAAACTCGGGCTGTGGCAGCCTGGGACTACTGTAATAACTCGGGAAACTCGGGCCTTGGCAGTCAATGAGTTAAAATAGTAAAAAATAGCTGATCTACAAGCTCAATGTTCAGCAAATCCCCTGAAAATCTACTGTCTTGCCAATGGCGGGACGTGTGAAGTTTTGAAATGGTACCTCTGTATTAGGGATGGACATCGGAAATCGGCCAATATCAAAAATCGGAAGGTATGATATCAAAACGGGCCGCATCGGTGACCGGCAGGTCACTGACATAAATACCGGTTTTATGCCAATTGTGTCTATGGCACTGCACAGCATGATGCTCTGGTCCTGTGACTAAAGTAAACATTAGCAAGTAGCAGCCAGTCTACTTAGTGGCAGCCTACAGAATACAGATGGTGCTGATTACCTTTGCAATGTAAGGATATATTCCATGATCCTGTGTCAATGTCGTCTCCAAAAAGAAGGAGAAAAAAAAGCATGCGTCACGTGCTTTCCTCCTGCCTAGTCCAGACGGTCATATTAGACTGGATATTGTCTGTGATTTTGGATATTGTACTATTGTGATTGATTTGGCATTAGTGTTGTTCTAGCTTATTGGTACTCAAATTGAAGTATGTCTTGTAGGCCTACTTGGCCTGAAAAAAAGGGTATTGGAGCAACCCTATTTTCTAGTTCTTAGCTAAAGAAATCGGCATCGGAAAAATCGGTTTTGGCAGGTCAGACCTTCATAAAACCGGAGGATTGGTATCGTCCAAGAATTTTGCAATCGGTCCATCTCTACTCTGTATAACGTCTAAATGTGTTTGCTAATTTAACTCCAAACGTGTAAAAATAGATCGGTCAGGGTAAATTTTTTGGGCCAAGTAAAGGTGTGACGCTGACTGACTCCTGATATACTTTTACACTTTCAGAGTTAAATTGACGCTCCGGTATTTCACGGTGCAGCTGCTGCAGTTCTCCCTACATGGCGCTCATTATCTCAAACCGATCGGATGCGGTGCAGGCCTTTCTCCTGGCGCGCATCCTCCTCCTCCCCTGTGTACCGGCCGCTTTGCATACCACTGATGTTTAAATGCTGCATTGTTAACTGACGTGGGGTAGCCCTTTGCTGACCCCGGAGGTATTTGCTTGTTTGATCACGGGGCAGCATTTTAATCCATTTATACCGGGTATACGCATTATTACGCATTTTTTTTATTCGTTAACTATTGAAAAATAGCAGATATACAAGCTCACAGCGCGGCACCGAGTGCCGCGCTGCGAGCTCGTAGATCTGCTATTTTCGAAAAATCGTGTGCAAATCGTGTGCAAATTCTTTGAATATGTTGACTCGATTCTATAAGTGTCTTCTAAATCCTTCTAAGGTTTATTTTGAAAAACCTATGTTTCTATGTCAGTGGTGCTCAAACATTTTCATGTCAAGGACCTCCAAATTGATATTTATTTGGCCACGGACCCCCATCTCAAAATATTTAGTACCAGGGACACCCCCAGAAGCAAAATCTGAGTCACAAATGTTCGCTTTAAAAATACACATATTCAGATATTTGTCACAAATAGCAGATCTACAAGCTCGCAGCGCGGCACTCGGTGCCGCGCTGTGAACTTGTATATCTGCTATAAATTTTTCAATTGTTAAAGCATTCAATAATTCTAGGCCGAAACGGCTTAATGTATCGAAGCAACGGCGCTTCACAGAGACACCCTTCTGGCATGGGCGGAGATGGAGGGAGGGAGGGGATCCATGGGGCTGTGGGCCTGGCGGTTACTGAGCCAAGGTGATTATTAGAATATCTAGCGGTCAGCAAGGCCAGCGGGACACTGCTGACCCGGCACTTCCTCTTTGGCTGGTGGGCGAACGGTGGGGCCAACCGGGGCCTATTGATGCCTGAAGCAGTCGCTCTTAGAGATAAGGGTATTTATTTGCATGGGCAGCTCGATTGTTTACATTGTGTTGGTTTCTTGTTTTTTTTGGGGACGTACAAGTCATTTGTAACAAGCCCAAAATAGCCAGTCTACGCTACAAGCTCACGATGAGGCGTATCACGTCGCGTTGTGAGCTTGAAGATTGCTTATTCTCAGCAAGTAAGCATACGACAGACCAGGCCTTCACTTCACTACCCCAAGTAGGTCGGGAGTGGCTTGTTGTCGGTATCAGCCAGTAATACGCGGGAGTCTGTCCCTGTTACAATGCGCTAGACCCCTGGGAGATGGATCGCTGAGGTGGAGCGCCACACCTACCATCAGCTCCCAGCACTTGCCGCGCGACTTGCCAAGCCGTGCTACTCATACGCTGAGTTGGCAGTGCCCGGAATTGAACCCATGACCTTGCGGTCTAAAGGCGAGAGCTCTACCGACTGAGCTACCCGGGCACTTTACCCCGCCCTCTTGTTTCTTGTATTTTTTTGCTCTTATAAGTATTGACCCCTAAAAAAAAAAAAGAGCCGTTCATTTGGGCTGCGCGGTCGGTCCTCCTCCTGGCCGCCCCTGGCCTCACGTCTGTGAGAATGGACCGCCGGGAGGAGGAGGCAGAGACGAGGGGTCAGTGTCAGCACAAAACACACCTTGGCTTTCATCGATGTTAACGGGCAGGAAGAATCCCCCCTTCGACAAGAGCACAACACAGAGGAGAGGGAGCGAGGGGAGGGAGGGGTTGTGGGACGACAAGGACATAAACAGTGTTTGCCGTCTGGAGACACGCAGCACGCTGGAGCAAACCAGGCCTCGGACCCCCTTCAACAGAACGTCTATTGAACACCAACACCCCTCACCCTCCTTTGCCCTTTTCCCCCCTCTCTCTCTCTCTATCCTCTTTGGTCCTTTGTGGGGGGGAGACTGGTGGAGGAGCAGTGGCCGCAGTACGCCAGGGGAAGGGTTGGGGAAAAAAGTAAGAAAAATCCACTTCGCTCGACTCCTCCGTTGTCAATAATTGATGTGCGGCTCCCTGATGAATTTCTCATGGCGTCCACAGTGGGCCTGTGATGTGCAGAACGAAGGAAGGGGAGGGGGGGGGACAGAGACAGAGACGGATGCTTCCTGACGGGGGAACTGGCAGAGGGTCAGATCTGGGCCCGATGTGAGCAGCAGTAGCGCCGTAGAAAGCAAACAGACGGAGAGGTGGAAGTTTGTCTCTTTATTTATGTCTTTATTTTTCACATTTCTAAGGTTGTTTGTTTCTTTATTTCATTTTGACAGCAGGAACGTGTCAAAGGCAGAAATCGGGAAGAGAGGCTTGACGATTTGTAGCACCGCACCGGTCGTCTCCAGCCGGAATCAAACCAGCGACGTTGCATTTATGTGGTTGACACCCTGTCCCTGTCATTCAGGATGCACCGCAACTTTGTTATTTATTTCCCTCTCTTTGAGTGTTGCATAGTTCCTCTTTGTTTTGTGTCGCTCCTTTAACACTCAAATACCTGGAACGCGCCCGAGTCGCGCTAGATTTTAACCACTCTAACCATTATTTTGTGCTTTAACTATTGAAAAATAGCAGATATACAAGCTCGCAGCGCGGCACTCGGTGCCGCGCTGCTATTTTCTATTTTCTGAAAAATCGTGAAAATGTGTGCAAGTCTTTGAATATCTTTGACCCGATCTTTGACCCGACTTCTAAATCCTTCTTCCAAATCAGTGGTTCTCAAACTTTTTCATGTCAAAGGACCCCCAAAATTACATTTATTTGGCCGCAGACCCCCATCTCAAAATATGTTGTTCCGGGGACCCCCCAGAAGCAGAGATTTGAGTTACAAAGGGTTTGCTTTGAAAAATATATATTGAAAAATGTGCACACATTTTCACGATTTAAAAAAAATAGCAGATATACAAGCTCACAGCGCGGCACTCGGTGCCGCACTGTGAGCTTGTATATCTGCTATTTTTCAATAAATAATTCTAGGCCTACATGGCTTAATGCATACAACATGAAACATTTCTCAAGAAAATGTCTTGCATCCGATACCTCTTTCTTGAACCTACTGTATTATTATCTCAGAATCTTTCTTCACCGCGTCGGCAATGTTTACAATTAGCTTATAGGAGTTTGTGCTTGCCAATAAGTCGTCCTCGGGAGATCCGCGTGGCAAATATGGATTTGCTCCGTTCCTTAAGTTTCATTTCCAAGAGTCCCAGAGCAGCCCTGTTTTGTCCCACCGTTGGCCTTTGAACCCTGGTTCACAGTGGCGCGGAGGTCGGGACCACCCGATCTGCATTTCTCTCTGCGTTCCCCCCGCCTGCCTGGTGGTGTGGGCGTTGAGCCCAGAGAGGTACCCGCCACATGAGTTTACCTCCACAGTGAAGCCAGTAAACAACAGGCAAACTGAAAGGAGGAGCATTCTCAGTCAATTAAACCCATTCAGAACGGATACACATGATTGTGTATCATTATTGAATGCTTTAACTATTGAAAAATAGCAGATATACAAGCTCACAGCGCGGCACCGAGTGCCGCGCTGCGAGCTTGTAGATCTGCTATTTTTGAAAAATCGTGAAAATTAGAACCTATGTTTCTGTGTCAGCAATCTGGCCAGCCATTGTGAAAGAAAAGGTCCTTTTCACTTAAATGGAGCTCAGTTAGTCTGTTCTTGAGAGACTACTATGTCAGTGGTTCTCAAACCTTTTCATGTGAAGGATGCCCAAAATGGCCATGGACCCGCATCTCAAAATATTATAGTTCCAGGGACCACCCAGAAGCAAAATTTGAGTTACAAACGTTCGCTTTTTAAAATACATATATTCAAAGATTTGCACACATTTTCACGACTTTTTCCAAAAATAGCAGATCTACAAGCGCGGTGAGCTTGTATATCTGCTATTTTTCAATAGTTAAAGTATTCAATAATCCTATGCCTAAATGGGTTAACACAAGCTGTCAAAGCTTTGCCCCCACCCCACCCTCCCCTCCCCTCCCGCCCACCACTCCTCCTTAGCCCCACCTCCACCCATCCATCTATTCCCCCTCCTATCATTCCTGCACTGTCTCCCATAGATTTGTTATTTCTTTCTCTCTCTCTCTTTTTTTTCCTCCCGTGAGTTTTCTGCAGTTAGACTGACCCTGCAAGGCTGCAGGGCCTGATTAGCGGGGCTTTGGAGCCCAGAGTCTATTGATCGAAGGACTCCAGGGCGCTAAGCAAATGTAGCCACGGTGCAACAAGTCAATAATGCTGTTATTGCAACAAACCCAGCTGCACTGGTGGCCTCCCCTTGCACACTCCTTGTGGTTGTTTTGCAGGGGGCAGGTTAGGGTGTGGGTGGGGGTTGCTGGGAGTGAGGCAGGCAATCATCAGCAAATCAGTGTCACTCAAAGAGTGGGTGTGCGCTCTGTTAACTCTGTCTACCTCTTTTTTATCTCTCTCTCTCTCTCTCTCTCTCTCTCTCTCTCAGGGACGTGCTGGCCATTGGGAACTCCCGAACGGCAGGTTCATTCCCGGCCGGTCCATTAGGCCGGCCATTAGGAAAAATTAAAAATAAAATGTCGGCCTTCGTTCCATTTTGGGGGCTAGGCGGCCAATAAAGTAAATCGTCACTGTCGGGCAGAAACCTCATCCAAGTTTCAAATGTATACAAATGTATACAAAGCCCTGCTTCATCATACAAGGCCGTCGCACAAAAGTAGTGAAAACAGCAGATCTACAAGCACACAACGCCTCGCGGTGCGAGGCGTTGTGTGCTTGTAGATCGGCTGTTTTCACTAGTTTAAATCATTTGTGAAATGATAAATATACGCAACAAACGGTTTTGGACATACAAGGTTTCCACCCGACAACGACGAAATGTAACTCATGTAATTGTCCCACTGGCTTGTCACTTGTCATGATCTGAAATGGCAAATCTTTGAGTAGCAGCAGCGCTATAGAGAGAGATCTCTCTCTATAGCGCGCAATGAGGGCCTCTCCAACTCTTTTTCCCGGGCTGAATCAGGGGCCCAGCATGTCCCTGCTCTCACTGTTTCTTTCTTTCTCTCTCTGTTCTTCCTCTTATATTTGCACAATTCCCCCCGTCATGTTTTTCTCCATTTGAGGCCTCTTGTCTCCATCCCAACATGTGCTTTCTGCCCGCGTACCATAAAAAATCAAACCTCGGTTCGAAGTGGAGCGGTGAATTTGAGCAGTTCCAGGTAAATATATATATTATATATATAATTGAACTCAAGTGTCCATGGCATGAGTAATCAATTTGAAAAAAGTCAACTCAATCTGAGTTCCCAGAGGTAATTTCTTCCGCCACTAGGTGGCGAAAACAGTTCAAACTCAACCAGATAGTTGTGGGACACTGGACACATTGTGGGACACTGGACACACATTGCTGCTCATAGCGGAGCTGTGCTTCACACCGCTCCAAAAACTACTGCTGGAGATAAATCCCACCTGACCTGTAACTTCTCCCAGCGTCTCTCTCTCTCTCTCTCTCTCCCTCTCTCTCTCTCTCTCTCTCTCTCTCTCTCTCTCTCTCGCGCACTCTCGCTCACTCTCTCTCTCCTCAATCCAGCCCCACTCTCTCCCGCTCTCCTCTGAGGTAGGAGGGGAAGTGGGTCTGCAAATTTAATGGAACAGCATGGATTATTTAGACTGACTAAAACCTCCCTTGTAGTGTCAAACGGTGGGTTGTGGGATGACATTATACCCTTACATTATCTCCATCTCTCTCTTTAACCCCCTGTCTCTCGGTCCCTCCCTCTCTCTCTCCCTCTCTCTCTCTCTCTCTCAGGCTATCTGCTCCTGTTATCGGCGTTTAGATTCTCACCAGAGTATATTCACATGTAGCTGAAAGCCCACGGTGTTGTATAGTACTTGTTATTTCACACAGACACGTCGGACACTCTCCTGTTGCGTTTTTCTTTTTTTTTCTCTCTCCTACAACTCCGCCTTGATGCAGACAAGCAAAGTACACTAAATCTCTGTCTGGCAGTCACCCGCGCACACATTCGATCGCTCGCTGCTAAAACTTCTGGCTTTGCTTCTTTCCCTTGGCCTGCCGGACGGAGCACAGGACCCGCGAGGCGGGAAGGTCGCCTGGAAGTCAAGTCCAAGGCAGGAACACTCGCCTTGTTTCGTACTTATGGCCATGACCTTCAGTTCCAGTTTGACTAGTCGCTGTTCTTCTGACTGCATCCCATAAACGTGACCTTCGCCCTCTTTAAACACACGCCGCGAGGAAGGAGCCTCAACAGCGAAACAACAACAGCGTAACAGTGTGACACCATGTTCTCCGCAGGCTCCTAGTGAGTGTTTTCACCTCAAAGGGCGAAACTAAACTGAACTGGTAGCTTTATGACAGACCCTGACCAAGTGGACCAAGTACATAAACCACATGAACCCTAGCGTCTGGGCATGTCAGAATAGCCGAGATTTTGGCCAAAAATACTCAAACCTTTGGTGAAAATAGCAGATCTACAAGCTCGCTACGTGAGCTTGTGAACTTGTGGATCGGCAAATTTTCGGTGAAGAGGTTTTGGTGAAGAGGGAAAAAGGGACCCTGGCCACCAACATATATAGGGTCTTTAGAGGTTAAGAAATGATACACGTGCTTATATTCACCCAGCGATAAATTAAGTGTGGAAATGCATTAGGACAGGGGTCTTCAACGGTTTCAGGCCAAGGACCCCTTAGTTCAGAGAGAGATGAAGCAGGGACCTTTTCATAGATTCCATATAGTTTCATTGTTTGACAGCACAATCATCAGTGTATTCTGGATTCATGTCAATTTGTGTTTTCAGATATTTAACCACTTGAGCCATCAATACTTAATAAACTTGACCTTTAGTTTTAGTTTAGTTTAGTTTTAGTTTAGTTTATTAGCACATCATATAAAACATGTAACATTACAAGCCATCAGGCTTATTTGGAATCCTTCCCTTATTGGAAGAGTTAATAAAATTACAGATTTAAAAGTTCAATAACAATACAGTAGAATACCACAAAAGGGGCAGCTGTGCAATGAAGAGATAATAACACAGAAACTGCACAAAAGAACAAAAGACAAGAGAAAAAGAAAAAAGAACATTAAGAAAACACATCAGTAAACTAAATCATGTTGACTACAGTTAGGACGAAATAAGATATAGCTTTAGATGTTTTTTTAATACTGGCAAGGATATTGATGACTTCAGTGAAGCATCTAGACAGTTCCACAAATGAGGGCCTCTAAATTTGATAAATGATTGATGTTTTGAAGTACGACAACAAGGTAAATCAAAATCATCCCTTTGCCTTGTGGGGACCTTTCACTCTGTACTTAGTCTGCTCTTTTTCCCCTCTACACCAAAGCCCTTTGCCGAAAATAGCCTATCTACGCTGCGAGTCGTTGTGAGCTTGTAGATCTGCTATTTTTGGCTAAAGTTCTCAAAATATAGACACTAGGGTTCAAGTGGTTAATATAAAAAAGGAGAAAAAAACGTTCTATCACTCAAAGATTTGGAGGACCCCCCCCCCTAGGGGTCCCAGACCCCCTGTCGAAGACCCATGCATTAGGACGTTACCATCAGGGCCACACGTTGTGATGTAGCCAGCGTATCATTGGTGGGTGTACATGTGTTTGAGGGGGTGGGTCATCATGTATGTCCCGTGCATGCTGGCGGCCACTATCTCCAGGAGACACACAGGATGCATGACAAAATCAGGGGGGGAAGCCGGGGGGGGTGTTAAGCAAATATTTGGAGAGTTTATTTGAAATGGCAAACAAACAGCATGCGGAGCCTCCATGTCGGCCAATAAAACGACTCGTAAACATCAGTGTCCCCCACATCACTGCTCGGTCGTGGAATCCTAAACATAAGTCTTAACCGAGCAGATGAGGTGGAAGCGTTTATCTGATGCAGGAGGTCATGTTTTGAGCGGAAAAGCTCTCTCTGGCGCCTCCGCCAATCCGCCATACCAAACTGTCGAGCAGGCCAAGAGACGCCATCGTAAAGATACCTAGCTGTGCAAGAAGCATATAATATCGCTGTCATCTTTGTGTTTATTTTTCATCATAAATAAATGCTTTATCATATACTTCGTCGTTATGACAGTGCCACGCAAAAGTGGAATTAACCGACCTACAGGAAGGAATTTGGAAGGTTTTCGCCTTTATTAAAGGACAACTTTGTTTTTTTACAACAAGGGTTCATATTTTAGATAGTCATTAGAGAAAAGAAAAGATGAGTGTTAAAATGTTTTCATTTACTTCTTTCTAATGTTTTAGTGATTTTAACTATTTTGATTTGCATGCATGCCCCCAGGTTGAGGGCATGCATGCAAGTGGCTAAATATGACTTTTTAGACACAATAAGCCCATTCCCAAGATGCACCGCAATCTTTCATGGGCAGATGTGACTTATGGGGGCTGGTGTAAATAGTAACAAAGAAATTGCCGTCTTATTGTGTCTAAAAAGACATATTTAGCCACTTGTACGCATGCCCCCACCCACTGAAATCAAAATTCTAAAATCACTAAAACAATAGAAAGCAGTAAATTAAAACATTTTAACACTCATCTTTTCTTATCTTTAATTACAATCTAAAATATGAACCCTTGTTGTAAACAAAAACAAACCAAAGTTGTCCTTTAACTCACTTACTGCCAATTTAAAATGCCCCTCGAGTGGCACTAGTGCCAGAAGCCTCCATAGACTCCCATGTAATTTATAGTGCACAGATCATGCACGCCCATGCACCATGTTTGTGCAGGCTGTTCACAGCTTTCAAACAAAAAAAAAGATTGGAAATCCGTTCAGGCATTCATGATTTATCAGCCATAATGTTTTCTTCAGATGTAAACAAAAATGGCTGCCATGTTTGAAAGATGGGGTTGTATGGGGGGTGGAACATGCAAAATCGCGATTGAAATCATGTTTACTAGATTTAATTGGGTCCCAAAAAAAAAAAAAAAGAAAAAAAAAAAAAAAAAAAAATCTAAGTAAAAGTCGCCCAAAGTCGCTTGGCAGGGAACTCCATAGTGAGAAAGTTGCTCTAAAAGTCGCCTGGCACTGTATGAGTTAATGACATAAAAAAAAATAGGGAAGCCAGATTGGAAGCTCTTAAGCCTGTCTGTGTTTCTTTTAATAGATATTTATCCAATATTATCAAGAGCTTGTAAATAAATAATAACTACAGTGGACTCCAGTGGTGTAAAGTAACAACGTTAAGCACATTTACTCAAGTACTGTACTTTAGTACAATTTTGAGGTACTTTTACTTTTACTGGAGTATTTCCAATTTTCAATACCAGTACTTTTATTTCTACTCCACTACATCTCAGGGGCAACTATGGTACTTTTACTACAATTATTTGACACTTTTAGTTTCTAGTTACGTTGTAGATTTTGTAGATTACAAACCACTTAAGCCCTATATACATTTCAGGCCATTTGAAAAATAGACAAATTACAATGCACCGAGATGCGACACATCATGAGCTTGTAGATCTGCTATTTTCAAAAGATTTTTTTACACATTTGAAAACGTGAAATGGGACATTCTGCATAAGTGCATTTTGTTGCCAATACTTTTGTACTTGGACTTGTACTTTCTACATTGCACTATTGATACTTTTTACTTAAAGGTATATTCAGTTGTATTTCATTCAAATAAAAATATAATTGGTACATTTTCCATTCATTCTCCTCACTAGAATGTGCGCTGAAGGACTTCCACCATGGCCCATGTTACGAGCATAGCTAGATTCGGTTTTCAGAGGTGGCCAGCCAGTCCTCGACCAATCAGGGTAGAGTATGGCCATAGTTATGTTATGATGTTTAGTTATGATCGTCAAAATAAAAGTTTTGAGAACCACAGTCGCTCTGAATTAAGAACGTCTGCTAAATGCCTAGATTGTAAACTACTGAACTCATAGAATACCACAGTCTCGTAGTAAATCAGTATCATACATATCCTGAAGCTATAGACACAGGCCTACCGATATTCAGTGATTGGGTCTAATGATCAAAACGAGAACATTATAATGGTGTAAAAAATCTATAAAAAACTAAACATTTCCACGCTGTAAGGCCATTAAGGGACAAGATGACCCCCGGCCACTTTCATTATCACTGAATACACCTTTAAGTAAAACATGTGAGTACTTTCCCCGCCACTGCTCATTTTCCGTGTACTCACGGGTTCTTTTGTCAGCTTCCTGAACAGTAACAGTTTCTGCCTGACAGCCATGATAAGCTACAAGCTCTGCCAACACAATGCTGAGCAGCTAAAGAAAGGAAATGGATGCCAATTGCTCAATTTGTAATTGACCACTTAAACACTAGTCGATTATGTTACAGTTAAACGCACATAAACGCAGCTAAGTTCTCCTTTAGCTCACAGCTAAAGCAGCTCTTTTTTTTTTTTTTTTTTTCTGCAACGTGACCTCAAAACATTCCTTGAAACAACCCCGCGACACCCATAGCTTGAAGTGGTCAGGCGCAATTGGAAGCCGGCGGAGTATCGTATCCGGTGTCGACCCCCGGCCGCGGCCCTCCGCCGCTTTAGTCGTTGGGCCGCTGAGGCAGAGCGAGGCCAAGCAGCAGATCTCGCCGCGCTTCTATAAAAACCACCCAGAAACCAAAACCTACATATAAAAAGTCAGCGCGAGGAGACACAGCTGTGACAGAAAGTGATTAAGAATCAACGTGAGGCGTCTTGCCGCGGCCCTGCCCCTCCCCCTCCCCTCCCCGTCCGCATGGGCAGGGGTGTCGGACCAAATCCTGGGCCCTTTGGGTGCAAGGATTCACTGCGTTATTTTGTGCTTTAACTATTGAAAAATAGCAGATATACAAGCTCACAGCGTGGCACCGAGTGCCGCGCTGCAAGCTTGTTCATCTGCTATTTTTTTTAAATCGTGAAAATGTGTGCAAGTCTTTGAAGGTTTTTTGAAAAACCTATGTTTCTATGTCAGCGGTGCTCAAACCTTTTTATGTGAAGGACCCCCAAAATGATATATATTTGGCCATGGACCCCACATCTCAAAATATTTAGTTCCAGGGACCCCTCCGGAAGCAAAATTTGAGTTACAAATATTCGCTTAAAACATACATAAATATTCAAAGAAATTGCACACATTTTCACGATTTTTCGAAAGTAGCAGATCTATACGCTCGCAGCCGAGCTGTGAGCTTGTATATCTGCTATTTTTCAATAGCTAAAGTATAACATAATTAAGGCTCCCTCCACCTTGGGCCCTAGTAACTCAGTCCCCCCCTTGTGACGCCCCTGCACATGGGCTATTGTGTAACAGTAACACAGCACGGATGCGTCATAAACCACGGCCGCAGGTCTGTCCCACGGCTCCCAGAGCATCCCAGCTCCTCTCCCTCTCTCTCTCTCTCCCTCCGTCTCTTCTCCTCGGCTCAGTGCGAGCAAGCGGTGGTGTGGTGCGCGCACCATGATTTATGTGCTTTAATGAGATTTCAATACTGAACAAACAATAAAAATTTATGGACATCATAGTCTTGGAGGGCCTACAGCTCTCGGGCTCGTGTTACGCCCTTTTTTTTCCCTCTCTCCTCTTTTTCTTTCTCTTAACCGGGGCCGGTAAACTGATCTGCAGCTGGCCCCAGGAGCCTGCGGAATGTATGCAAAGAGGTTTTTGTGTGTGTTGGGAGGAAATCTTAGCAGATGCAGAGGGAGAAAAAGTGAGAAAAGTCTGTTATCAGGGCATGAATAAACGGCGACCCACTTGCTCTGTATTAACCCCCAAAATCAACTTTATAGTAAGAAAGCGCATGCTGTGCTGTGCCTGCTGGAGGCGGCCTCTGGCTGACAGGGGTCAGGACCTGCCCAGACACTTGTATTTGTCCTCGGGCCGTCCCTTTCGCCATCTCTCTTTTCAGCTTCTAAATAAAGACAAAAGAACGAACGGGCGACATGGGGAATTCCCCCAAAAGCCAAAGAGTCTTATATCGACTTGTTCTTGGTGCGGGTAAGGCTGTGTGAGTGAGCGACCGGTCATCCAGCCAGCCAGCCAGCCAGCCAAAGCGGCATTGAGCACATTGATTAATTGATCAGAGTGTCTGTGGTCAACTCAATTATAGGAGCTCCACTCAGTTGACAAGAATGATGAATCTGGCCTTAAAGGAGTACTTCACCACTTTTCAACTTATCTTCATATAATTGGTCCTCACTAAAAAATTGCTTTTTTTTCCCTCAGAGGAGGGTTGTGGGCTGGTCAGAAACCCATCGTCTTGTGACATCATTGATTGGGAATCCAAGCTAATAGAAAATGCAGGCTTTCTACTCCTGAAAAGTTGCAATGTTAAAGTGGAAGCCACTGTTCTCGTGATAATAAAAATCTAAATATTTTTTTCAAAAATATTGATTAATTTTGTTTTTTGGAAAATGATGATGTCACAAGACGATGGATTTCTGAACTTCCCACAGCTCACTTAAAGCTATACTGTGTAAGTTGCTCAACTAGTGTTCAGAGCTGTATAGCAAACCGCAGCGTTTTTCGGCTGTTTTTCGCCGCGGACCGGGCCTCTCACCACCGCGTCTGCCTGCAGCTCGCCGAGATCTATCTTTAGAGGGGTCCCTGGTTCCTGTGTGTTCAGGCATTCCGGAGAAACTGACTCCTTCACCCGACTATATGCTGTGCTCCCTTCCTAAACACGCTTGGTAATCTGCTAGACGCTGTTGTTATGTTGAGGCAAGCTACTTCCTGAGAAGTCAACAAGATGCGCTGTGATTGGCCGGCAGTGTATAACCCTCGCTGTGATTGGCCGGTAGTGTATGATGACGTAATTTTGCCGCGAAATCCGGTCCCCGGTCAGAATCATAGAAAACATATTTACAGAAGGCTTTAGGGGATGAAATTAACGGAGTTGGTGTTCTAAAACTTTAGCGATTTAACAGTTAGGACAATTTTATGATTTGTTTTATAAAAAAAGTTACATGGTATAACTTTAAGAGACTTGGACCGAGTAGAAAAAATGTGTGCTATTTTATTATGAACATTAGTGAGGACCTATTATATGAAGATGGGTTGAAAAGTGTCGAAGTCCTCCTTTAAGTTCCATCACATGGAACCCTGTCTGAAGGTAACACGCCGCACTTTGGCTCAACACTCTCCTTTTCTCTTGACAGAAAGTCAGATCTGCATTCCTTCTTCATGAGCAGGCCAGCCGTTCACTTCTGGTTGTATGTTTTGGGTCCTGCACCGAGCAAACCTGACAGATTTTGGACCTAATCACATTTCATTTACGCCCAGGGACGTGCTGGCCACTGGGAAAAGCGGGATAACTGAACTTGCTTGTAGATCAGCTGTTTTCACTACTTTTGTGCGATGGCCATAATATGGCCATCGCCACAATTATGATGAAGCAGTGTTTTGCTTTGTGAAAAAAATTACAAATTTGAAAATTGGAGATACGAGGTTTCTGCCCGACCGTGACGAGTTAACGGCCGGTCCATTCCCAGCCTGTCCAGGCCGGCCATGAAAGAAAAATGGCCCTGCCTACAAAGTAAATATCACTCATGTCATTGGCCCACTGGCTTGTCCCTCACGATCTGAAATGGACAATCTTTGAGTAGCATTAGCGCTGAGTAGCAGCAGCCCACAGAGCCATCACATTGGCCCACTGGCTTGTCCCTCACGATCTGAAATGGACAATCTTTGAGTAGCATTAGCGCTGAGTAGCAGCAGCCCACAGAGCCATCACATTGGCCCCACTGGCTTGTCTATCATCTGAATACCGGCCCACTACTCCCTAGCGTCCTTGACTACTCCTAGATGGTCTACACATACAACATCACTAGACTCTCTTTATACCAGAAAAAACGTTGAGACCTAAAATCACAGTAACCGCTCATCGGTTAGTATTTAGGGCCTCGCAGCGCGCCCGGAAGGCGAAAAAATCTGGTGCACAGCCGCGCTCAATGAGGGCCTCTCCAGCCCCTTTTCCCAGGCTGAATCAGGGGCCCAGCTCGTCCCTGTCTGAGGTCATCATTTGTCAACTTCAACTTTTGGCAGGAAGGTCCACCTAAGACATGCATAAATGATCTCATCACATTTAAAGTCCACCTAAGACATACATAAATGATCTCATCACATTTGAACAATGACTGGTATTTAGGTTTAAAAAAAATGCCTCTAGACAATTTAGCTTTTATCCAAAAAATGTTGTCATCAAACAACGTACGTTTGGGGTTTGAATGCACATCACGCCTCTGAGGTCAACAAGCAGGCTACTGTACCTCTGAGGTCAACAAGCAGGCTACTGTAGGTCGATTCTGACAAAAGCTATGGAAAGTGAAAGTGAGCACAGCAACATCCTAGAGCAGAATTTTGAGATGAGAGATAATTCTCCTCCACCTTTAAAAACCAGTAAGACTCCCTAAATTGGGATATACGCGACCGTCAGGTCGCATACACAAACTTTAGAAGGCAACCGTAGCCAACCAGGAGGGAATATGGGAAATGGGACAGATCCATGTTGATGACATGACTTTGGAGATACTGTGTACCACCAATGTGTTTTGCAAAAATCGGCCTGATGCTGGCGCTAGAAGAGGGCCATGTGAGAAATGAGTGTGTGTGCAAAGTTTGGCATGGATAGGGGCAACGGTGCCGGAGATAAGAGTATGGCAAAAGTGTGACGTGACAGACAGCCGGTGGAGCTTTTCATAGTAACTTGCAACCGTATAAAATGGGAAAGCCTAGATTTGACAATAAACATACTGTACATCCCTTTTCGCCAAATAGGAAGAGAGGATTAAAACATTTATGTAGCACTGTCAAAATTATAGACCAATAGACCTACCTTTACTGATCCTCATAGGGAATTTCAGGCCCCAGATGGTTGTCTGTGATCATCAGTTTACTATACAACCCATATTGACATGCAGCCTGTCTCAGGTTCATACCATGCCTGTCCCTCTCTAGTTTGATGTAATGCTCACCACTACATAACTACTACATGTTGTGTAGTCAAGAGCACTATACTGCCATAAACACATCGGACAAGGACAATGTCACATGGTTGCATTTGCTTTCCTCCATACTCCATACATCGCAATACACTTAGATCCTGATTATCTCCTTCACTGCTTTAACAGTCATCCTTACACAACCAGATTTGAGAACAAAACAGGGCGAAATCCAGCTGCATTATTGAAATATACATTTGAATATTCATGTGCATTATAGTCACCCCCTGTATCGTTTCATTTTAGCGGGGCAACGCCTGAGCTCTGTGACACCCCAGCAGACCTCACAGTTCTCTGCACCCACGTAAATGTTTGCAGTCGCCTCGAATATAAGGCCACGTTAAAGAAGTGATAGCCATGCGACATCTGCGAGTGTTATGGGTTGCCGGTGTAGTCTCAGTAGGGACTGCAACACATGGCGAAATGCGCAGGGGAAAAAAACAACAACAACCCAAAGTCTCTCCCCCCATCACCCCAGGGAGACTGTGGGCAGAGGGAAGAGGGAACCGTGGTAGAGGTGTAGCGTCAGTCACAGAGAGCGAATGCATGCATGTTGGTGGAAAATACAAAGGTAAACGGGTAGGGAGAAGGAAACGGGGCTGAGGTGTTTGGAGGTGCACCGAGATGAGCCGGTAGGGAGGGAGGGAGAGAGAGAGAGATGACGGTGATAAAAGGAAGGAGAGAGAGAGAGGGGGGGAGGGGGGTACGGGTGCTGGCAGGCAACTGGGCCTGGGGAGTGAGGTGTGAATGTATGGTTACAGAAAAAGCCACCCATACATCATCTCAGCGCGACCAGCACAGAATGCTGCTGCTGCTGCTGCTCGCTTCAAAACGCTGCCGGGGAAAACAAACAACCAGAGAGAGAGAGAGAGAGAGAGAGAGAGAGAGAGAAAACAAGTTATAAACAATTCCGAAAAGAGTTGCAAAGCAAGGTATTCTCTCTTTGCTTCTCTTTATCATTCTCTTTCTCTCGCGCGCGGCCTCGCGCTCTACCTCCCTCTTGCTCTCTGAATACTCTCTCTACCTCGCTTGCACTCAAAACCTCCCTATATATATCGTCACTGTCGGGTGGAAACCTTGTATCTCCAAAACCGTTTGTTTTGTATTCATAATTTTTAAAATGTTTTAAACTAGGGATGGTCCGATCAGGTTTTTTGGAACCGATCACCGAGCACCGATCACAAAAGTTTGATCACCCGATCCCGATCAATCACCGATCCGATCAAGTTATTATTTATATTTTCTAAATGTTAATGTTTTAACTTTAATTCATTCATTCACTCATGAATTCATTTATATATTTGCCTTATAGTTATTTACTAGCATTACTATGTATTTATTATCATGGCAGTAACTAATTATTCCTTCAGCACTGTGGAAATCAATACCCCAAAATGGCCTCAAGTGGGCATACTGAACGGCTGGTTGATCGGATGCACCGATCTGATCGGATCGGTGAATTTACCTTTTGATCTAAACCACCGATTATCGCCGATCACGCTTTGATCGGCCCGATCCGATCCATTGCCGATTGATCGGTAACATCTCTATTTTAAACTAGTGAAAACAGCCGATCTACAAGCACACAACGCCTCGCACCGCGAGGCGTTGTGTGCTTGTAGATCAGCTGTTTTCACTACTTTTGTGCGATGGCCATTATGATGAAGCGGTGTTTTGCTTTGTGAAAAAAATTACAAATTTGAAACTTGGAGATACGAGGTTTCTGTCCGACCGTGACGATATTTTTCTCTCCATCTTGCCTTCTCTCTCTCTCTCTCTTCAACACACACTCTTCTCACTCCCTCTCTCTCTTTCTCTCTCTCTCTCCCTCCTTCCCTCCCTCCCTCCTCCCTCCCTCTCTTCCAGTTTTCTCGGGGAGAAGGTATAGTCCCGGTCTCGGCGGCTGCTGGCCAGGGTTGTTAGCCGCCAAATAAAAAATGGATGAACTTGTTGAGCCCCGGTGCACTGCATTCCTTTGCCTCTTTCCAAGCTTATTAAAAAAAGGGGTGGACTGACATGGAGTACAGGTTTTTGCGTAGAGGAGGCCATTCAATTCAAGCCCAGTCAGTCAATTCCCCTTTCCCTCCCTCTCTCTCTCTCTTTCTCCTGTTCTCAGAGAGTGTGAGCATAAACACAATTGTCCTATATAGTATGGTTTCGAGGACACATCTATAATTTGTTTGGTAAGCTTGGTTTGTTCTCGTGTTAAACGTACACAGGCAAATCCTCGTTGTTCATTGAACTCTTAATCTTTCATTATGACTGCCAATCCTCGGACGAAGCCGTAAAAAAACTGTATATTTGTATTTTTTTATGACACAGTGATTGTGTCTCCTCAGCCGCAAAGTAATATTAAAATACATTTGTACATTGTTGCTGTCTGATAGGAAACTTGTATTTCTCCAAAACGGTTCCTTTTTTTTATTATGCGACACTACTTTTTTGCGACACTCTTGCATGATGAATTAGGGCAGGGGTGAGAACCGCTATATTTTCACACTCACTCCAGAGGGCCACAATGCATAATACAGTCAGAAATACCCAAAATAGCTGATCTATGATGCTTTTTGAGCTTGTAGATCAGCTATTTTTGCTATTTTTGAATGGGAATCCTGAAAAGTAACATTTTTATTAATGCCATTTATATGTTCTCATCTCAAAAAGACTAGTACTAGTCATTAAGCTACTGAAGACTGAAGTCATCAAAGTGGGTCATGTTTGCATGTTTGGAATTACAACAGCTGAAATCAATAATATATCAGTATTTCGATGTGAACCTGCGGGCCGCATTAAGTGAAAGTTGGGGCCGCGTGTGGCCGCCAGTTGCCCATGTATGAATTAGGGCAGGGTCTTCAACAGGGGGTCCGGGACCCCTATGGGGTCCTCAGAGTTACTACAGGGGGTCCTCCAAATCTTTGTGAGATTGAAACCTTACCACTTGAAACCTAGCGTCCATATTCTGAGAACTTTAGCCAAAAATAGCAGATCTACAAGCTTGTGAGCTTGTAGATCAGCTATTTTCGGCAAAGAGCTTTGGTGTAGAGGGGAAAAAGAGCAGACTAAGTACAGAGTAAAAGGTTCATTGATGGTTCAAGTGGTTGAATATCTGAAAACACAAATTGACATGAATCCAAAATACACTAATGATTGTGCTGTCAATCAATGAAACTATATGGAATCTATGAAAAGGTTGTGGGGGTCCCTGCTTCATCTCTCTCTCAACTAAGGGGTCCTTGGCCTGAAAACGTTGAAGACCCCTGAATTAGGGCATTCATTTATGAAACAACATTGAAACAAGTTGAAATACATATGGAGATATGAGGTTTCTGCCCGACAGCGACAAAATGCATGAATGAAACCCGTGGGGATTGAGAGGAGAAATGAACAGCAGCGTCTTATACCGCATTTTGTAATGTTTTTCTTCTCCTTAATCCAGACCTCTTTGTGGGGCTTAAAACATTTATCTGCACAAATATTACTTTTGTGTCATTTTTATGTGGTTATTAACTCTGGCTTTCAAGTAATGACATAGCAGTTTAGCTTAATGGACCCCTCTGTGAAACTGGGGCATTGTAACATTAAGCTACCTGTATGTATGGTACACACTGGTGTGTGTGTGTGTGTGTGTGTGTGTGTGTGTGTGTGTGTGTGTGTGTGTGTGTGTGTGTGTGTGTGTGTGTGTGTGTGTGTGTGTGTGTGTGCGCGTGTGCGCGCGAGCGAGCAGCACACGTGCATGCGTGTTTGTGTGTGTGTGTATACATGTCCCTAAGTATTGTTTTTCTTCTGGGAATTACATGATGGTGGAGACTTTTTAAAGTAAATAACATGCAATTAAAGGACTGTATTTTTCCAACCCCCTGTGTGTGTGTGTGTGTGTGTGTGTGTGTGTGTGTGTGTGTGTGTGTGTGTGTGTGTGTGTGTGTGTGTGTGTGTGTGTGTGTGTGTGTGTGTGTGTGTGTGTGTGTGTGTGTGTGTGTTCGCACACGCTATATGTGCATGTGCACCAATTGAAAACCTCTGTAATAGCGAAGTGCTTGCCGCTGCTACTGAGCTGCGTGTACATAAGCAAGCACAGATGCGTACGCGCGCATGTGTGCGTGTGTGTGAGGGAGTGTTTGAAAAATCTCATTTAGCTTCAACAGCCCCGCGGGGGCAATAGGCAGAACATACATGGTGGGATCAAATCTCTCCTGCAAACAGGTCAAACCATTATCCCCTTTACTGCAGCCTGAACCTGATATGATCGTTAGCCATTGTTTTTTGGAGGAGGGGGGGGGGGGGGGGGTAAAAGCACAGTGATTTTTCATCTTATTCTGTCCTATCTGCTCTGTTCACTTGACTCAAACATGGTTGGTTTCTCTGCTAGCCTTTGTGTGTGTGTGTGTGCGTGCGTGCGCGTGCGTACGTACGTATATGATTGAGTAAAAAAAAAAAGCTGCATTGACGTGTGTGTGTGTCCTTGTGTGTTCACATGCATGCGTGTCTCTGTGTGTGTCAAATATAGCGCCATAAGTATGTGCAGGTGCCGTTAGCGCTGATGTGTGTGTGTTTGTGCGCGCACGCGTGCACGTTAAGACCAAAATAAGTTGTGGGTGCAGGTGCATGTTTCAGAGCCAATACTTAAAGCTGCCCTCTGTAACTTTCATGTTCCTACCAGGGGATTCCAACCTACCGCTCAGCCAATAGAGCTTGCCTTCTGGCTCAGGGGAATACAGTCATTTAATATGGACCTTCAAGCAGTACCGCTTGTCAACCACTAGTGGTCCCACCACCACCAGACCACAGCATCTTAATGTCTCAATAGAAGAGCAGGCAGACCAAATACAACCACCGCAGTGATGTTAGTTATACTGTATTAACATACCGGTACTCTATGATAGATGACTACCATTTGGTCAAAATAAAAACCAGTAAGACTCCCTAATCGGGAGATAAGCGACCGTAGGTCACATGTACACACAAAGAGGGCTGTAACTGCCATTGTTTCCTAGTTGTGTGGGCAATGTGTAGACATACTGTGTACCGATGTGCGTGATTTTAGGGCAAAATCTGTAGGAGCAGTGTCCAAAAATGTGTTTTGCAAGAATCGGCCTCATGGTGGCGCTAGAAGAGGGCCATGTGAGAAATGAGGGGTGGGGTCTCCGCGTTGCCTTGGCGGACGAATAGGTACCGGCCCCGGCTCTCCCGGACGCTCCTATCCCGAGTTACGGCATTTTATGTGAGCTGCAGTGGAGGGGGTCCTCCACTGGGGGCGCCACCACTTTGGCATCCGTTCTGGAGCACCAGGAGTCGGTGGTCCCCGGGAATTCCCCGTGAGCAGCCATGTTGGAGTGGTCATTTGGTCATTTTTGCACATTTGGTCTTTTTTTACATCTGGGGGTCCCCCAGGGACCTGGGGGTCCCTGGAGCTCCGGGGGTCCTTGGAGGTTGTAGTTTGGCAGCCAAGGAGCGTGTGTGCAAAATTTGGCATGGATCGGGGCAATAGTGTGACGTGTGACAGACAGACGGACTGACGGACTGACTCACAGTTTGTGCAGGTTTTGATAGTAAGTGCGACCTACGGTCGCAATAACATTGGCTAAAATTAGTTAGATCTACAAGCTGACAACACATGTAGATCGGCTATTTTGTAGAGCAGGGGTACCCCAATTACTTTTCCCCAAGGGCCGAATTATGTCTAGGGTACCAAGCCAAGGGCCACAACATTGCAGGGGGCGACGGTGGCGTTCCCACAAATCCAGCGACAGTTTTCGTCGTTGTCGGGTGAAAATCTTGTATGTCCAAAACCGTCGTTTTGAATGTATCATTTTGAAAATGATTTAAACTAGTGAAAACAGACGATCTACAAGCACACAACGCCTCGCACCGGCGTTGTGTGCTTGTAGATCTGCTGTTTTCACTACTTTTGTGCGACGGCCTTGTATGATTTGCGAAAAAACTTACAAATTTGGAGATACGAGATTTCCACCCAACAACGACGATATACTAGTGTTGTTGCTGCTCTTATACCACCATTATTACTTTTGTTGGTGTGGGCCAGACAGTAGCCCCCCGCGGGCCGCAAATGGCCCGTGGGCCGCCTATTGGGGAACCCTGTATTTGGTGTAAGAAGGAAAAAAGACGTCCCAAGTACACAGCCAACTGGGGTCCAGTCTACTAACCTGTGTGTGTGTGTGTGTGTGTGTGTGTGTGTGTGTGTGTGTGTGTGTGTGTGTGTGTGTGTGTGTGTGCACGCGTGTTTGCGTGCGCATGCTCTTCTGCAATAAAACATTTATTTGTATTAGTTTGTGATCATAAGGCAGCGTGTTAGCAAGCCCCCCCTCCCCCCTCCCCCCCTTCAGCGCTCCTGTGTCCATCACTCAAACCATTTGTGAACACATTGATCCCTCGCTCCTCCCTCTCTCTCTCTCTCTCTCTCTCTCTCTCTCTCTCTCTCTCTCTCTCTCTCTGTGTGTATTCCCAGGGTTTGGAGGGAGGAGAGTCAGAATGGCTGCAGACAGCAGCCATTGATTTTTATTTTATTGGTGTACTTGTGGAAAGAGGGGGGGGGGGGGGGGCCGACTGCACAGCCAACTTTGTTTTCATAGGTGCCGTGTGTGTGTGTGTGTGTGTGTGTGTGTGTGTGTGTGTGTGTGTGTGTGTGTGTGTGTGTGTGTGTGTGTGTGTGTGTGTGTGTGTGTGTGTGTGTGTGTGTGTGTGTGTGTGTGTGTGTGTGTGTGTGTGTGTGTGTTAATGTCTGTCTGGTGGTGGAGTGGAGGTGGGGTCTGCCTGTCTGTCTGCTGGTGTAGGCTAGGTGTGTGTGTGTGCGTGCGTGCGTGTGCATGTGTGGGTATGTATCCGATCAGCCCAGTCACCTCTGAGAGCCATCAAAAGGTGTTATGTGCACGTGTGTTGGAGTGTGTCTGTTTGTCTTCATAGGTGCTCTGTGTGTGTGTGTGTGTGTGTGTGTGTGTGTGTGTGTGTGTGTGTGTGTGTGTGTGTGTGTGTGTGTGTGGAGGTCCTCTGAAGAGCACTGGTTGTTGTGTGGTTTATAAAAGGTTATTTTGGGTTTTCCTTTCAAATGTGTAAATATTCATGTTGGTTTTAGGATGAGATATTTCAGATTTTTTTTCAGTGCCTAAAATGTGTGTCCTCACAAGTGTTGTAATACAAACGTGCATGCGTGTGTGTGTGCTGTGCGCGTGCCTGTGAGTCACCGAAAGAACCGGGAAATCTGGGGCACTGATGGAGCCGGACCCTGCCACATGCACACACACACACACACACACACACACACACACAGTCACACATATGCACACTCTCAGTCTCACACGCGCGCGCACACACACACCGTTGAGGTGCATCCCGGTGCTCATTAGAGCTGGTAATAAGGCTGTGCTGCTGGAAGAGGGGAAAAAACACTCTGGGAGAGAGAGAGAGGGAGAGAGAGCGAGAGAGAGAGAGAGAGAGAGGGAGAGAGAGAGAGAGAGAGAGAGAGAGAGTGGGGGGGGGGGGGGAGAGAGGGGGGAGAGGAAGAAGAAAAAAAAAACGGTAGATTTTAAATTTTAATAACACTGGTACGATTTTGTAAATCTTTCCTGACAGAAAAGTCCTCATTATTTTCATCTGCCTCCAAGGAACCAGTCTCTCTCTCTCTCTCTCTCTCTCCTCTCCTCTCTCTCTCTCTCTCTCTCTCTCTCTCTCTCTCCCTCTCCCTCCCTCTCCCTCCCTCAGTGGCGTCAGTTCAGAAAAAGCTAAGGTATGGCAACATGAGTCATGTTGCCATACCTTAGCAACAGTCATGATACATTTATTTTAAGAAGTACATTCAATTTTTCCCCCGTTTCTACGGTTTCTTGAGGTGGATATGGCAGCCTGGAACGGTTGTTCAAGTGCAGCTAAACTTGACATGTTGGTAAACGTGCCACAATTAACAATAATGCATTGCACCTGTGCAGCTGACCTGCGGAACCTGGGAATATACCATTCTGTCAAGATGGGGAGAATACAAGTGTGGAGAATATAATTATAATACCTTGTTAAAGTGACCAATTTTGTTAATGTTTTACTGTAATCTAACAACATAATAACCAGCGCAGATAGACAAAGAGACATTCATGGATTTATATTTAAAAGTAACTTTTATTTCCCCCCCCTGGACCCAGGGTATGGCAGCTGCATACCCCTGCCATACCCAATTGACGCCCCTGCCCTTCCTTCCTCTCTCTCTCTCTCTCTCTCTCTCTCCCTCCCTCCCTCTCAGTCTCTCCCCATCTCTCTCTCTCTCTCTCTCTCTCCTTGTGTTTATTTGTTTGCCTCTCTCTCCCTCTTCGCTCTCTCATCCACCTCTGTCTTGGTCTTTCTCTGTCTGTCTGTCTATCCATCTCTCTCTCTCTCTCTCTCTCTCTCTCCATCTCTCTCTTTCTCTCTGATTCTCTTCTCCTATCCTTCTCACTCCACCTTTTGCTCCCTTTCCTCCCCCTTTTCTTTCACTCCCCCTCTTCTCTCTTCTCCTCCTCCTTCTCTCTCTTCACTCTCCCTTTTTTCCGTGTCCCTCATCCTCTCCCCTCTGTCTCTTTTTTGCCTTCATCCTTCCATTTGTTTCACTGTTTTTTGTTTTCCACTTTCTCGCTCTCATTCTCTTATCAGTCTCCATCTCTCTCCCCTCTCTCTCTCTTTCTCTCACTCCCCCCCTCCCTCTCTCTCTCCCCCCCCCCCCCCCTCTGACAGTGTACCTATAGCAGCAGTGCTGTCTTTTAAATGTCTCTCTGAGTATGCTGTTTGCTGACTGGCTTTTCCAGACATTGAAGGAATATCACTAGCCAATAAGACGGCTTGCCAGACAGTACTCTACTAACCTCCCATTGGCCGTTGCATCACATACAGTACTCTACCTAACCTGTCTGTCTGTCTGTCTGTCTGTCTGTCTGTCTGTCTGTCTGTCTCTCTGTCTGTCTGTCTACAAATTGAGGAAGCTTTTCACAGACCACTAGAAGTCTTTCTTTCATGAGAACGATAGTCGGGCATTAAGCAATAAGCTTCTATTTTAGCACACACTTTATGAGTGTTTATGTGGGTTTTTCGTGTGCGGGTGTGTGTACAATACATGCGGGCACACTTGTGTTGTATGTGAACACGTTGCATAAGAGAACACTCAACAATGGTTTTATTGAACTAACCACACCTGGTTACAGATGGACTGCTTTTTCGCATGTGCTACGTGCATGCATGGTGTGACTATTAATTAATTTGACACATACACCAATACCTCATTTCAAGCCGTCTTCGTCGATATGTACTGTTGTTTCCTGTTGAGATTGGCAGATTTCACCCTGGTTTTTTCATCTCACTTTGTCTGCTGACCTCACTCAGCAACAAAATAAAAAATAAATAAACTAAAATTAAAATAAAACAATTCACAGGAGGCAAGCAGTGATCACCCTATGATGTTCACTGCAATGTAGTTTCAAATGCACCGCTTTATTGAGAAGAAAAAAGACCCGTGTGACATGTGTGATCTGGGCAGGTTGCCCCAAGAAATGTGCCAATCTCAACAGGAAACAAAGGTATACCTCGCATGTTGATACCTCGATATCGATATAGTTTTGATATATTTCCCAGCCTTAACACACACACACACACACACACGCACGCACGCACGCACACACACACACACACACGCACACACACACTATCCCAACCCATCCCGTCTGCTCTGTGTTAAGTGTCAGAGGCAGCAGTCAGATGTGGTTTGATAGGTGCTGTTCTGTCTGGACATGTGTCAGCACGGGACGGACGGACGGACGACACCATCCTCCTCACTCTCCCAACCACTGCGTTATGGACTGAAGGGGGAGGATAGGAAGGAACTTTTAACCCATTTAGGCCTAGAATTATTGAATGCTTTAGCTATTGAAAAATAGAAGATCTACAAGCTCACAGCGCGGCACCGAGTCGTCCGAGTGCCACGGTGCGAGCTTGTAGATCTGCTATTTGTTTGAAAAAGTCGTGAAAATGTGTGCAAATCTTTGAATATGTGTATTTTTAAAGCGAACATTTGTAACTCAAATTTTGCTTCTGGGTGGTCCCTGGAACTAAGTATTTTGAGATGCGGGTCCGTGGCCAAATAAATATCTGTTTGGGGGTCCTTCACATGAAAAGGTTTGAGAACCACTGACATAGTAGTCTCTCAAGAACAGGCTAACTTAGCTCCAGTTAAGTGAAAAGGACCTTTTCTTTGACGATGGCTGGCCAGATTGCTGACATAGAAACATCGGTTTTTCAAAAAACCTTAGAAGGATTCAAAAGACACTTATAGAATCGGGTCAAAATTCAAATTTTCACGATTTTTCAAAAATAGCAGATCCGCGCTGCGAGCTTGTATATCTGCTATTTTTCAATAGTTAAAGCATAAAATAAAGTGGTCCATGGCACAAAAACATGTCCCTACTATTTGTCTGGGAAACTGCTGCTGTACACTCACTGCTGCTACATCAAAAAATGCTCCATGGAAAACCAGAGCAATCTTCTCCTCCCAGCAGCATCCACTCTGCTGCAAAACCAACTTCCTAGTTGTGTTGTTACAACCCACACCTCCCCAAGGACCCCCCGCCCGCCCCCCCCGCCTGCTCTCCTCCAAGGCTGTAAAACAAACTCATTTAACTACACAAATCTAATGCACGCACACACACGCACACACACACGCGCGCGCACGCTCGCGCGCGCACACACACACACACACACACACACACATAGGGGCGTCACACCAAATTCTGGGCCCTGGGTACAAGGATTCACCGCGGGCCCCCCCATGAATGTTAACTATTGAAAAATAGCAGATATACAAGCTCACAGCGCGGCACCGAGTGCCGCGCTGCGAGCTTGTAGATCTGCTATTTTTGAAAAATCGTGAAAATGTGTGCAAGAAGAAACCTATGTTTCCATGTCAGTGGTGCTCAAACTTTTTCATGTGAAGGACCCCCAAAATCGGTGCCGCGCTGTGAGCTTGTGTATCTGCTATTTTTCAATAGCTAAAGTTACTAGGCCCCCTCCATCTTGGGCCCTAGTAACTCAGTCCCACTTCCCCCGCCCCCCTTGTGACGCCCCTGCACACACACACACACACACACACACACACACACACACACACACACACACACACGCACACAGAACACGCATTCCAAAACAACTTATATTAGGGCAGCAGTGTCTACAGGGCATTGTGGGCTTCAGATAAATAATGATAAATAATGAATGGCAATTAATAGAGAGAGAGAACGAGGCCTTGCTGGGCGTGCTGTGATGGGTCCCCAGGGCCAGCCTATCAGCATCCACTTCTAATCTCCCTCGTTAACGCAGAGGTATGGGCAGTACTGTGTGCTGCCACATGGAGCATAATTATGCTGTTTGTGTAATCATTTTAGCCTCTGTGAACGATCATCAATAAAGTAAAAAATCAAACCTCGGTTCGAAGTGAAGCGGTGAACTTTTATTCTATGTGTTCTAGAGTTATGAACTCTGTGATCTATACATTCTTTATATATTCTGAATTCTACATTCTTTATATATTCTGAATGAATGAATGATTTTATCTGGAGGGCCGAATTATCATGTGAAGCTTGACCAATCCTCAAAGTATCCAATCATCAGACCGGGAGGGACACTACACACATATTCTGGACGTACAGGACAGATAAAACCTGTTCATTCTGAACTGAAATGGCCATATATGGACATGGGACACACATTTTGCTTTTTGAAAAAGCCTATTCATTCTGGACTGATATTCTGGACGTACGGGACAGAAAAAACCTGTTCATTCTGGACTGGAGTGACCATATATGGACATGAGGTGACATACATTGTGTTTTTGAAAAAACCTGTTCATTCTGGGACACACAAAGCCACTCATTGGAAGCCGTTTTCACCACTTAAAAAAAAAAAGGCCGGCCCACATGAACAACAGTTTTTCGATAATTTTTCATCACTAAGATATGCCTTCGTTTAATAAATTGACTGACTGTTTTGGCTTTTTCACAATATATCCTTAGATCAGTAAATCTGACCTTCTATCTGTACTTTAAGTACAGTTGTGTCTTTCTAGTCAAATTCCAGGCCTACATGTGAGTAAGTCTCAGGAAGTTGCCTGTTTCCAAGTTTGTGCATCTACCATTGTTCGTGTTCAAGAAATCTTTTGTTAACTGTGATCGCAAATAAAGATGTTAAATGTGTGCGCACGCACACGTGTGGATTCAGAAGTTTAAGCATTAAAACACCCCCACCACAATACTACAAATTGCTGTTTATTCTTTGTTGATTTAACGCTAACCCCTTAGCTTTGTGGGTGGTTATCACAGTTATTTTAATAACTGTGTCACCCTTCTACACCAGGGGTCTTCAACAGGGGGGTTCCTCAAAGTTACTACAGGGGGTCCTTCAAATCTTTGTGTTAGAAACTTTTTTTCTCCTTTTTATATTAACCACTTGAACCCCAACGTCCATATTCTGAGAACTTTAGCCAGCTGTGAGTCGTTGTGAGTGAGGCGTTGTGAGCTTGTAGATTGGCTATTTTCAGCAAAGAGGTTTGGTGTAGAGTGTGAAAAGTCAAGTTTATTAAGTATTGAGGGTTCAAGTGGTTAAATATTTGAAAACACAAATTAACATGAATCCAAAATACACTGATGATTGTGCTGTCAAACGATGAAACTATATGGAATTTATGAAGAGGTTGTGGGGGTCCCTGCTTCATCATCTCTCTCAACTAAGGGGTCCTTGGCCTGAAAACGTTGAAGACCCCTGTTCTATACCATTATAGAGAAGCTATACGTTATATATATTATTCTG
>NC_137825.1:15766857-15774357 GCF_963921795.1 Nannobrachium achirus | reverse complement strand
TGGGGCTGAGTTACTAGGGCCCAAGGTGGAGGGACTTTAATAATTTTATACTTTAGCTGTTGAAAAATAGCAGATACACAAGCTCACAGCACGAGTGCCGCGCTGCGAGCTTGTAGATCTGCTATTTTTGAAAAGTCGTGAAAATGTGTGCAAAATCTTTGAATATATGTATTTTTTAAGCGAACATTAGTCACTCAAATTTTGCTTTTGGGAAACATAGTTTTTTTCAAAAAACCTTAGAAGGATTTGAAATAATCAAAGACTTGCACAAATTGTCACGATTAAAAAATAAATAAATAGCAGATCTAGCTTGTATATCTGCTATTTTTCAGTAGTCAAAGCACAAAATATTGCATAATACTGTAAGTCTAAACGGGTTAAACCCCTCCCCCTATGAAGAACATTCACGGGGGGCCCCTTAGTGAATCCTTGTACCCAGGGCCCAGAATTTGGTGCGACGCCCCTGGACTGAGTATAATGCAGGAGAAAGATCCCAGAGATGTACTACTGTATACGTGTGTCACAAAGCACTCCACTCGCCAGTGAAATCCTCTCCAATGACAAAAAAAAATAAAATAATTGATTGTCTGAACAGCCCAGAGATTTAATAACCAGATTTGGTACAACGCTATACTCCCAACAAACTCCCACAGAACACAAATTCACACCGACTACCGTCTCCTCCGCTGACTATATTTTAATTTAGCTGTCATTGTAGAAAATGTGTTTCTGTTGGATATATATATAATACTGTATGTACTAACAGTCAAAATGACAATATATGTATAATGTTCTTTTTTTTTTCTTTACTCATCCTCAGTGATTCTGTTACTATTTATTTATAAATACGTTGATGGATAAACAAACCCTTCATTAAAAGTTTTTTGTGCTAGAAGTGCATATTTTATGACGTCTGAAGCTATTCTAAAAGAGCGTTGGGTTCTGTCTGTGTCTACTTGAATTAAGCATTTCTTTTCTATCAGCTGTTTTCTTTATTTTTTTGTCTTTTCCCGTCCAATTTATTCATTCCCAGTGCTCTATACAGTCCTCGTCACTAACTACTCCTACTCGTTGGACTTGTGGAGTGTGAAGACAACCATATACGTCTCCTCTCGTACTCATGGAGTCTCCCGCCAGATCTTCGATGGGAGAGTCAGTGTGTAATAATACACAAGGAGGAACACGCTATCCCTCCCAATCCCACACCCTGACCAACCTTGGCAATTCTTAGCCATCTGGCCAGTGATGTATATCGGACCAGTTACCCATATATGGAGATCCATGTACTGTATGTAAATGGTACATCCCTTTTATGCCCATACATGGAGATCCCTGTCCTGAACCAGCCGCAAAGATATGGGCTGTCTTCCTCCATATATGGGCATTCCCATATGAAGTCCTGTTAGATATGGGCTTAATATTGATGACATCAGGGATCTCCATATATGGGCATAAAAGGGATTCTGTTAGAGTGGTTCCCATGACATCACAACATACAATATATTTTATGCCCATACATGGAGATCCCTATCTGAACCAGCCACACAGATATGGGCCATGTTTTGGCCATCTGACCAGTGATATATATCGATAACATCAGGGATCTTCATATATGGGCATAAAAGGGATTCTGGGGAATACCCATCCGACCAGTGATATATATCGATGACATCAGGGATCTTCATATATGGGCATAAAAGGGATTCTGGGGAATACCCATATATGGACTTTTACATAGGTGATGTCACCTGTGATATCACCTGTGTCAAGGGAACCAACCCATAGACTGTAAAAATTTGCGCACACACGGAGACAAGCTGTGACATTTCTTATGGTAAACTGCGACCTTCGGTTGCAAAAACCTTACATTTATGTCATATTATAGTACGTAAATATGTATCTCAAAATTCATTTTGAGATACAAAATGTCACAAGGACAACTTGAAAATAATGGTGCATGAAAGAATATATGTTTCCATTAGGACAGATTGAAATTAACGTCATACTTACTGTTTAACCACTTAAACCCCAGCATTACTATTCTGGGGGGAACGTTCACCAGAAATAGACGATCTACAAGCTCGTTCTGAGCTTGTAAATCGGCTATTTTTGGTGAAGAGACTTGGTTTAGTAGTGATAGGCTGAAAAAGATTGCAACTCAGGTCTATTTTACTAAGTATAAGTGATTAAACTGTGATAGTGATATTGATAAAGTCCACATATTATCAAAGTATTCCCTGTCACTCCTGGACTTGGGGTGTCATTGCACCCACTTTGAGTCACAGTGCAGTGACAGAGATGGTCAGACCAAGCCGGAGGCTTGCACCGTAGAGCAGTGGTTCTCAAAGCGGGGTCCTTGAGGGGAATCCAGAGGGAAACAGATAAGTGGTGGTGGTGTTGTTTTGTTTTAGTTTTCATCAATTAGACTCTACAAAATCGAAACATACGGTGTACATTTTAATAGTGAAAACTAGGAGTTAGTAAAGTACTAATAGACCGTTTGTCAGCCTTCTGATTGGTCCCTGAGACTCCCTGACTGGCCAACCAGAAAAAAACATTCACTTTTTGCTATCGGGGGTGGAGTTTGTGCAGTGGAGAATGTTAAATGTGGCTTTCAAAACTGTCCGCAGTGCGCGACACGGCGATCGCCCGGTACGGCCGCGATCTCGGCCGTGATCTCGCTCATCATAATGAATAAGCTTCAACAAACTAGTTCACATGGACCATATCAATGGTCTAAGAGTCACGATTGGGTACATATATTTTAAATGGGCAGAATTACGAAAAGCCAGCCTATTATGTGAGGTTAGGATTATAGTTCTGTCCTCTTCCTACCCAGGATGCAATGCGCGGTCTATTCTCTTTCTGATCCAGAGGATTAAACTAATTAAAACATTTATTTTCGGGGGGAAAACTACTGTTTTGCTATGTAATTACTGTACCTTTTTCTTCCCTTTTTATTAATATCACGTAGATGTGTTTTTTGTGGTACTTTATATAGCTGTAATGAGGCTATGAAGGGAAAAAAAATCCCATCCACTACCACTATAAAAGAATCTGCAAAGAGGATTCTGTCCCACTGGGATTAAACAAATTAAAACATATATTTTCGGGTAAACCCCCTGTTTTGCAATGTAACTACTGTACCTTTGTCTTCCCTTTTTATTAATATCACCTAGATGTTTTTCCTTTGGTACTTTATATAGCTGTAATGAGGCTATGAAGGGGAAAAAAAAATCCCATTCACTGCCACTATAAAAACAATCTGCCCAGGGTCAAATGTCCTATCATAGTAACAGGGCAGAATGGGGCGGGATTTGCAAAAGGGTTTATTCCTTACACACTGAATATTTCAATAGTCGGCAAAGCAATCTCTTTTCCCATGGAAATGTTTGATATTACCGTGTGCACCAATGGCATGAGCACAGTGATGATGCATGTTTCATTTAAGCACAGTTTAGGTCATACATGGGCATCTGGCGGCCCGTGGGGCCACATGCGCAAAAATAATAAATAAATAAATAGCTTAAATAGCAGATCTACAAGCTCAAAACGCATCGCAGTGCGACGCTTTTTGAGCTTGTAGATCGGCTATTTTTGACTGTACATGCATTGTGGCCCTCTGGAGTGAGTGTGAAAATATATTGGCCTTCTCCATCATCAAAGTTGCCCACCCCTGGTTTAGGAGATCTGCCTGTTACACTTTTCATCACCTGAAAGGAGCATCGTCAACACCAAGGACCAAGACAACTATTGTGAATGTCTGGAGCCAAACACCCACAAGGTCAAAACCCTTGGACACTTATGGTCTGTGGTTGGGTGTCTTATGTTGGCTTACTATGCCAACAACAAGATAATACTGCACTGTCATCAACAAGTTTAGTGTAAGGTAAGGTGTATGTAAGCAACAAAGGGGTCAGGGAAGAAAAGGCCACTGAATATGTATTGCTTTTTCATTTCATAACTACTCAACATCATAACATCATTAAATATAACATGTTTACTAGCTGACTATAATAGAAATGTGCATCATACATCTCCAGGGTCTCTCAAATTATGGGCATATGTTTCATCCCTGCATCTGGTCAGATTTAATAAATACACATGCTTTTACTGATGTATGTTTATTTGTCATAATGCCAGGGGCTTTGTCAGGGTAGGCCTACCTAGGCGTACCTGCACCGTCTATGTTCCTAGGCTACATTTGAATTCCAGACTTACTTGTAACAGAGTAGCCTATTTCTGTATTGCAGTATTGATACTTTTACTTAAGTAAAACATTTGAGTACTTTTTCCACCACTGAATATTTCCCACACACGCATAGGCCTACTGCAGCCTCCAACAAAAGGCCGAACATGAGCGAGGTCGAGTGCGCTTGGATGAACTTGGGCACCAGGCATCAGGAGCACACACGCACCAGTGGTGTAAAATAATTAAGTACATTTACTAAAGTAATGTACTTGAGTTAACTTTTTAGGTGTTTGTACTTTACTTGAGTATTTTCAATTTCCAACAGGTATTACTTCTACTCCTACATCTTGGAACCAAAAATTGTACTTTTACTGCACTACATTGATTTAAAAACGTTATTATTTTATAAATTATAATATTCAAAACATAAATTAACCACTTTAGCCAAAGTGTATACCTAGGCTAAATTGAAAATAGACAATCTACAAGCTTACAGAAAATGGTGAGCTTGTAGAGCTGCTATTTTCAAACATTTTGTACTTTTACTAGCCTACTTTAAGTAGGCCTACATTTTGATTGCCAACACTTTCATATGTTTACTGAAGTAGGCCTACATTTTAATTAACTTGTGAAAGAGTAATTTTACATTACAATATTGATACTTTTACCTAAGTAAAAAATGTAATTGGCTATTTTTTCACCACTGGCACGCACCTGCAGACAATTAATGAGACGTTCATTGGCCTATTGTCAGAGTCGTCCTGCCAGAAGTTGTCCATCCAACATGACCATGTCCAGTTTGTTTGTGTGCATCCACGTCGAGAAGATGTAAGTAGGCCTAGTTACTAGTTGTAGTTAGTGTATTAGTAGCCTATATGTTAAGTTATGGTGTGTTAATTAATGTATTTATTTATTTGACATTCATCCTGTGTATAAAATTACCTTTGTGTAGCGTTGGTAGCGTCGTGCCAGCTTTAGTAGCCTTGTAGTAGGCTACATTCAGTTTCTTTACTTGCCATTATAAGTACATGGCCTTCATGCTACAATAGCTTACTGGGCAGGGCAACACTTGCTGTGCATCCCATGTGTGTAATGCATTTTATAGTAGCCTATACATAAGGCATTGTAATCTATAACACAGTAGGCCTATGTAACTTAATATCAATTATCATGACGTTTCATAATTGCTGGACAAAATTGTTTTTGCCTAGTAGGCCTATTGTTAGTGTAATGTAATCGCCATAGCTGTAATACATTATGCTAATAGCCTATAGGCCTAATGTATTATTATAATCAATCACTGTTATATAATGCACTATAGTGTGATTATAACTAGCTTAAAGGCTAGTCTGCACCAATGCAACTTCTTACAGCTATTACCCCCAAACCTGATCAGCAGGTGCTTAAGTAAAGTAATTAGCCTACATTCTGAAAGTTGCAGGCAGGCAAAAAAGCTGTGGTGTTTTTACTATATATCACCCACTGACCACATACAGTGACTTTATTGTGAGTGAGAATCACGCCTGTAATGCATTATAACAATGACTATAATTATTGTAATGTATTACAACTATGAGAATTATAATACAACCATTACATACTGCATGTAATCCTGGTCAAAGGAAAAGTCAGTGTGAGCAGTAATTATGAACTATTATGATACGCAACCTTATAAGTCATTATCAAAGACTTTATATGTGTTATGCTTTTATATACCTGACCTTATAAGTCTTATAAATGTGTATAGTCTTCATAGTATGAGTATTGCTATAAAGCATTATTTTATGTAGTTATGAGCTTTCATATAACTATAATTATGCAGCGTTATAAATAAATAATAATGCATCATAAGTATTCTTACCTTTATGTTATACAGTTTCTCTGGCCTTTTGACACATTTTTTAATGTAGGAATTTAACCAGACGCTCTTATCCAGAGAGACTAACTGCAGGGTAAACACATACCAGTACATCAGTGCAAAGATACAGTGTAGTTCAGTGGTTCTCAACCTGTGGGTCGGGACCCCCAGAGGGGCCCCCAAATTATTTTGGGGGGGTCCCAGATGATTAACTTAATGTGCAACATTGTTTTCTCATTCAACAGTAAACAAACCAACATAATGTTTAAGTGTATAGATAGAGGGGTATTTGCACATTTCTAAGTGTCTATTAAGGACTTTTTAACACCTCTAAAATGTCAAATTAAACATTGGTCAAATTGTCAAATATTAGAGGCTGAAATTGTCAAAATAGCAGATCTACATGCTCACAACGCCTCGCGTTGCGAGCAAGTAGATCTGCTATTTAACAATAGAACCGTGTTATACAAAATGTAATGCCTCAACTCTTAGTGCTCGTCAGGGTGGGGGGTCCCCAGTTAAAATATGATTATTTGGGTGGTCGCGGCCTGAAAAGATTGAGAACCACTGTAGTAAACTAAGTAAATAGGATTACAATTAAACCAAGAAACTATAGCATCACTATGTACATTGAACTATAGGTTACCAGATAAACAATGAACCCAGTGGGGTTTCTATTTATTTATTTCTCCCAGGAGGGTATTCCATATTATTCCTGCCACACGCACGGCATGCGCTCAGTCACCGAATGAAATGTTTAGTAGATGTATACGATTTTTAATATTTATTCTGGGACGGTATACTTGGTATATAGCGTAAAACAGTGGTTCTCAACCTTTTTACACCAAGTACCACTCAGAAAATATCAAATTATTGGCTTAGGAATGCAACAAAAACAAAACATCACCATGAATTCAAAGCTTCATGGAGTGTGTAACCGCTAGATTTCTTTTTTGTGTGAACTACTCCTTTAACTCCTGCAGTTGTCACATAATGCCAGATATACACAGAGACAGACATTGAGAACTACCTGTAGTATAATATAAATATTTCACCACAGTTGAGAACCACTGGTGTAGAACACACCACTGAACCTCTGTCTGAATAACATGCTATCTAAAGTGACTATGGTACATACACACACTTCCCAGAAACACACACATACAACATGAACACAAGCTCCTCCCCCTTTCTACTCACACAACCAATCATGCGTCTGTACATCCCCTTCTCAGGGAAAAGGGCCCACATGGGGCCCCTGTGGCTCCCCGGGTCATCCTGGCAGGGCCCGGCGAGGCCATTTGCCATTCCGTTTCAGGGCACAGTCTTCACTTTAAGAAGGTTGTGAGTGTGTGTGTGTCTGTGGGGGGGGGGGTAGGGGGGTTCATTCCCATCCTCCCCACAGCCCGCCGCTGCACAGCCGCGCTGCATGCACACGCCCCCACCTGCT
>NC_137825.1:15723228-15766657 GCF_963921795.1 Nannobrachium achirus | reverse complement strand
AAGTGAAGTGTACAAGTCCTGACAATTCACTACTTTAGTATTGTCCATATGGAAACTCGGTGTGCTTCTGTGTGGCTCATTTGGAGAGCTGAAACAGTCCAGGGTGACAACAGACGCATGGCTCACTGGCGATGAGAAAACTCTAAACAAAACACAGTTCTCCTTCTCCCGTCTGCTCCCAAACTGTGGAACAAACTCCCAATCACTGTTAGAACTGCAGACAAACTCCCAATGTTCTGCCGTAATCTGATTCCAGACTCCACCTTAGCCCATAGCACTTGCCCTAGCCTTGACGACCATGCAGTCTTATGCAAAGGACAGGTTAAAATGTAATTTAGATAGCATGTTATTTGGACAGATGCCAGGTTCATGTGTTGACATGGCTGGCATCCTATAGTTTGTATACTGTAGTTTCAATGTTCATTACTTGCACTGTAATCGTCTGGGTACATATGTATGTACCTTGCCTGGCTCCAGCCAATAGACCCGCCCACTCTCTGAGTGGACTGCTTCTCTTGGTCTGGAATTGGCATATGATGCGCCTCTTTCTATGGTATCTTGGCAAACCAACCAATGAAATCAATGCAAGACGGAGGTGGGTGGGTCTAACTTTTGAAAATCAACAGAAACAGTGGAGGGAGGGGTGGCTCACCAGAGTTCTTAATTGCTCCCTTTGAACTTCAAAAGGGTTCTGAACTGCAGTCATTGATTGAGCCATACAAGTGTCAATAGCTCGTTAGTGCTTCTCTCTAATCAATGAAACATAAAAAACAACAACTTGTTTGATGCCTGTCATAGAGGGGAGGGGGAGGGGGGAATGTTTTGTGTACACAAGTCAAACACAACCCCTCCCACCAGATCTCTTGTGATTGGGAATTTCAAATTTTAAATCCCCTCCCCTTTGAAATCTCAACACAATGGGACAATGTCAGACTCAAGCTCCAGCGCAGAGTCTGAAATCAGGCTAGTATGTACCGGTATGTAGGTGTCTCCTTTTTTGAAGACCGTAGCCCTGAAATGTCTGGGATTCTGGTAATGTATGTATGTCGGTGTCTCATCATTAACAGCCAATGAGGGACCAGCATTCCTGGTGATGCCACTGGTGATGTTTGAACGTTCTTGGTAATGTCTTCATTGACCTCCAATGAGGCCAGCAGAGCACATCTCATGGTGTGCTCTGCTTGCGCACAAGTAGGAATACTTGTGCGTAAAGCGCAAGTTGGCACCTCAACACTCGACAGAGTGCAGTTTTAGTTATTTATTTGTGGATATTGTTATAATAATGTTTAGACTGATGATATGTTCTTGGTTTACCTATGATCCTAGATTACTGAGGCACAACACTGTCTCTCTGCATTTGATGTATTACCTTTTGTTGACCTTGATTACTGTCAATCGTCTGCTAAATGCCTAAATTGTAGTACTTCTGAAGGGCTAGACTAGTCCCACTTTGCCACATATTGTATACTGTATATGAGTCATATGTATCCCATGCAGTGTTGCGCGATTTTAATGACGTTGCCCGCACGTCGCTTAACACCCACTCTACAGGAGTTAACAGGTCATACAATGGTCTATTGATACGCATACAGGCTCGTCCCTTTGTTAAAACACCCTGTTGTGACACTACAGCGTTCGTAAACGTTGTCGAGGTGTGAACGTGTTGTTTTGCATCGATGCGTGTCCGCTGCGTGTGAGAGGCGTGGCGCTTCTCAGAAAAGACACGGGACGACGTGCGTACACGCGTGACCAGACCAATGCAACGCTGATCTAAGAGGCCTGGAAACACATTTTAGTTTAGGGGTCTTCAACGTTTTCAGGCCAAGGACCCCTTAGCAGAGAGAGATATGAAGCAGGGACCCCCACAACCCAGAGATACCATAGTTTCATTGTTTGACAGCACAATCTTCAGTGTATTTCGGATTCATGTCAATTTGTGTTTCCAGATATTTAACCACTTGAACCGTCAATACTTAATAAACTTGACCTTTCACTCTGTACTTAGTCTGCTCTTTTTCCCCTCTACACCAAACCTCTTTGCCAAAAATAGCCGATCTACAAGCTCGCGCTGCGAGGCGTTGTGAGCTTGTAGATTTGCTATTTTTGGCGTACCCCCGCCACAATCTGCTAGATTTGGAGGACCCCCTGTAGTAACTCTGAGGACCCCCCAGGGGTCCCGGACCCCCTGTTGAAGACCCCTGGTTTAGAGTGAAAAGACCAGATTTTCACACAGTTGAACATTTGATCAGCCATTCTCCACTGATATTTTGATATACAGTCGGTTCACATGCATAATTAAATATGCACGTCCTGGCATTTTAAAAACGTACAAAAGTCGACAAATTACTGACATTATCATTTTGTCGCAGTTTTACATTGGATGCCTTTGACAAGACGCTGTCATGTGTGCCTGTCAACGATTCCAATGGACCAATTAAATGGCCAGCGTGCAAGACCAGTGTTTTATGTTTGACAAATAATTATGTGGAGCCAGACTAAAACAGTTAAAATTGCTAATTAACTGAGTCGGCTCATGTGAAATCCACTTTTATCAGACTTCTTGTGAAAGGATTTCTACCTAAATAAACAGTTTTTTTTATTTCTTGTTTCCTGCAGACTTGAAAGCCTTTTGCCATCTGATGCAGGCGAGGCATTTAAGTGTAATAATTGTGAATATTTAATCTTGAATTCATCAGGGTGTTTTGTCATGGACTACGGTATTTCGGGAAGGGGTGTGGGGGGGGGGGGGGGGGCTTTTGGGGGGGCTTTTGCTGAAAGAAGAAGAGAAGAAGAGATGACAGCAGAAACAGGGAGAAGACAAGAGTAGAACAGAGGTTATTCGATCAATGTTCCAAGGAAAAGCGCTCCAGAATTGAGTTTATGAAATGCACAAGCCATAGAAATTATGCCAGTGTGGACGCATAAAGAATGTCACCATACTTTCATGAGTTGAATAGGGAGTTTCTTATTCACTTCGACCGCTGTTTGCGGCCATTGAAATCAAACGCGTCCGTCTCGTATGCCTCTCTGATGGCCGCGCTTGAAGGACGGATCCTTTTAGAAAGGCAATGATCTTACAGCAGCACACATAAGCGCTGTTGTCGGGTGGAAGAAGCCTTGTATGTCCGAAACTGTTCGTTTTGCATTCATCATTTTAAAAATGATTTAAAATTGTGAAAACAGCAGATCTACAAGCACACAATGCCTATTTTCACTAGTTTTGTGCGACAATCTTGTATGATGAAGCAGGGCTTTAATTTACGTAAAAAATAAATAAAAAAAATTTAAACTTGGAGATACGAGGTTTCTGCCCGACAGTGACGCCTTTCAATGGGCCCCAGAGAACCGTGGCGCTTATACCACGGGAACCTTGTCTCCATTGGGAGACAATGGCACAGGAAGTAAGTAAAAACAGGAGGAGACGTGTGTAACTAAGGATTGTTTTGTGTTTCACTCCATAAAGGAAGGCCAGGCTCAGTGATGTTATACCTGGAGCACTCATGTCCAGCGTATAGACGCTAGGCTGGGGGATTGAGCCGTACGTTGGCCTTGGGCTGCTATTGTTGTTGGAGTCTTGTTTATATGGCTGCTGTGCTGAGAGACGTCCTTTCAGTCTCTTCTATCCCTTGTCTCTCTCTCTCTCTCACACACTCTTTTTAAAGATTGTTTTTTAAGGCATTTATTGCTTTATTTCTTTTTTTATTTATCTTTTATAAATGCGCGCGCGCACACAGACAGACAGACGGACGGACAGACAGACAGACAGACACTCTCACATGACAGAGGGATATTTTTCGTCTGTTTTTGTGTGATTGTCTGCAACTTACAGTACCGTACATATACTGCAAGCAGCTTCCAGGAAAGAGGAGTGAAGGTCCCTGGGTATTACAACATCATAAACCTCTTTCCAATTTACTTCATCCTTTCTATTGATGGGCCATAATGATAATAATTATTAAATATAGAGCGTAAGCACGTGACATCATCATCATACCCGGAAGTTATGAGGGAACACCTGCTGAGTGGCAAAGAACTACTTTCTGGCCTTGACAGCCCATACATCTGTAGGCTCTGGGGTAGCGCGTTGGCCACTCGCCAACGAGATCAGCTCTTTGGCTGACTGGTTAACGTACGCGCCCTGTTAAGTAGCGGCCCGGGTTCGCCTCCCGGTTGTTGCCTCGCGGTCACGCTACTCATCCAAACAGAAAAGTTCTATCTGATTGCATTAGCGACGTTAAACGACGTTAAACTCACTTTGCCACTCGATTTGCCATTCACTTTATGCATGAAAGTGGTTAAAGTCACAGTTTCTCTGTGATCTCCAAAGTGGATCAATCAAGGCCCATAAAAGCCAGAGCTCAGCCAATGTTTCTCCGCTTAAAAAAAGGCTGGGTCGAATCGGTTGTGCCTGTCACCACGCACTTTCTTTTCAATTCTTTTGTTTTCCTTTTACTCATTATGTATTTATTTATTTTTGACAGGAAAGTGTAGAGAGATAGGAAGCTATGAGGGCAGAGTGAGGATAGACACGACACAGTACACACCCTCTTTCTGCTGGCTCTTAATCTCTGTCTCCTACAGCAGCCTGCTCTGTTGTCACACTGTGACTAACAAACTAAAAATCTTTAATTATCTTGCAAACCACAGGCGGGTTTCGTCTCACGGCTCTTGATGCGCGGGTTTCATGCCAACTTCCTGAACGTCACCTGCTAGCTCAACTCAAGCTAGGCTTCGAAAGCATGGATCCATCCAGGCCGGGGTGTCGCACCAAATTCTGGGCCCTGGGTGCAAGGATTCACTGCGGGCCTTGTGCTTTAACTATTGAAAAATATCAGATATACAAGCTCACAGCGCGGCACCGAGTGCTGTGCTGCGAGCTTGTACAGTATATCTGCCATTTCTGAAGAATCGTGAATCGTGAAAAGTATTTGAATATTTCAAATCCTTCTGAGGTTTTTTGAAAAACCTATGTTTCTATGTCAGTGGTGCTCAAACCTTTTCATGTCAAGGACCCCCAAAATTACATATATTTGGCCACGGACCCCCATCTCAAAATATTTAGTTCCAGGGACCCCTCAGAATCAAAATTTTAGTTACAAAAGTTCGCTTAAAAAAATACATACATTCAAAGATTTGCACACATTTTCACGACTTTTCAAAAATAGCAGATCTACACGCTTGCTGCGCGGCACTCGGTGCCGCGCTGTGAGCTTGTATATCTGCTATTTTTCAATAGCTAAAATAATCAAGGCCCCCTCCGTCTTTGGGCCCTAGTAACTCAGTCCCACTCCCCCCCCCCCCCCCCCCCCCCCTTGTGACGCCCCTGGAAGGAAGCATGGATCCGTCTTCCATTAGCCGGCCGCTCGGAGGTCAGAACCAATTGAAAGCCGGGGGAAACCTTAGAAGACGGAGGAAATGGTATAGCCGCTGAAAATGCACCTTTCCCCGCAGGAATGCAAGTTCAAGTTTCTGGGAGCTCAAGATAAGTGGTCTGTGGTGTGTGTGTGTACCCTACCTGTTGTGTATGAGCATTAAGTGGCCCTGCATTCCACAGCCACGGAGATGCGAGCTGAGTCGTGGACACTGCAGGCAGAAGACAATGTTTTGACTCTGTTCACTTAGATTTGCTGTCATGCAGAAACCTCTTATATCCGTGCATATTTCAACTATTTATGTCGGGGGTCTTCAACGTTTTCAGGCCAAGGACCCCTTAGCTGAGAGAGAGAGATGAAGCAGGGACCCCCACAACCTGTTCATATATTCCATATAGGTTCATCGTTTACTTTGACGGCACAATCGTCAGTGTATGTTGGATTCATGTCAATTTGTGTTTTCAGATATTTAACCATTTGAACGGTCAATACTTAATGAACTTGACCTTTCACTCTGTACATAGTCTGCTCTTTTTCCTCTCTACACCAAAGCTCTTTGCTGAAAATAGCCGATCTACAAGCTCACATCACCTTGCAGTGCAAGGCGTTGTAAGCTTGTAGATCTGCAATTTTTGGCTACAGTTCTCAGAATATGGACACTAGGGTTCAAGCTGTTTATATAAAAAGGATTGGAAGATTTGGACCCCCTGTATTAACTCTGAGGACCCCCTAGGGGTCCTGGACCCCCTGTTGAAGAACCTTGATTTATGTTCTTTATCACTTAATGACCTCCGGTCCTTCATCATACAAGAGTGTCAAACTAAAGTAATGCGCTATTTTCACTATTTCTGAAAATCCTTGTTCCATTTCCTGAAAAGTAAAGGTTTTGGACATAAATGGTTTCCACCCCACAGCGACAATACTGCTGGGCCATGCCCATATCGGACACTTGAACAAATTCCAATTGTCCTTAACTATTAAGCCCTATAACATGTTATTTATATATTAGTATGTAATGTACATAGCATATATGTTTGTTAAATTGCCTATTAATGTAAGGGGTTAATAATACAATACAAAATGAATACTTCAAAACTACACTTCAAAAGCTGAAATAAGTTTATATAGTGAAGCTGAAGACATTGTGGGGGACATGAAGTAATAGCATGATAATACACATTTTACTTAAACATATTTAGTACAACAACCCATATTGAACAAAAAGTCTACCATTTCCTCCTGCTTGCTTTTGGTGCTCTCACAGTTATTCATAACCTCGGTACTACTCACTCTACATTATGTCAAACTCAAGGCCCGGGGGCCAAATCAGGCCCGTGATTGAATTATCTTCGGCCCGCGGGATGATATTTAATTAATATTAGAACTGTCCCACTGGCCACTGGTATATTGCATATGCAATGCCTGGGATTCGAACCAAGGTCTCCCACATGAAAGTCCAACATCTTACCCATCAGACCAAAGGGATATCCCTATGTACTGGGGGAAATATTAGACTTTTGATGCCATTAGGCTGAGGCAATGAGTCACTCTATTACACATGTGCATTGCATGCACACTCAGTGCATTGACGTGTATCGAGGGCCTGTGACCGCAAGCCCGCGTTTAAATAAGCATTGAACCAGTCCGGCGCTCGACTTGTACCGTTTTTTAAATTTTGGCCCCCTGTGCAATTGTGCATTTGAGTTTGACATCCCTGCTCTACATTGACCATATTAACAGAGCGGCCATTTTGTCGTTATGTAATACCCCCTCTCCTCTTCACCCCGCCCCCGCCACTTCTGTGTCTTGAGAGACAATCGTTCATGTCCACACAAAAACAAAACAAACGGGCCCTCCCTCCCTCTGTGGTACAAGTACCACAACAGAATCCCTAAACTGAGCCGGTGTGTCTCTTTAAGAAACCTGCGTGGCATCAGCTGTCAAGGGGGCTCTTAACCCATTTAGAACAGGGTACAAATTATTGTGTATCATTATTTTATGCTTTAACTATTGAAAAATAGCAGATATACAAGCTCACAGCGGCTGCGAGCTTGTAGATCTGCTATTTTAGAAAAATCGTGAACATTTGAATTTTGACCCGATTCTATAAGTGTCTTTTGAATCCTTCTAAGGTTTTTTGAAAAACCTATGTTTCTATGTCAGCAACCTGGCCAGCCATCGTCAAAGAAAAGGTCCTTTTCACTTAACTGGAGCTCAGTTAGTCTGTTCTTGAGAGACTACTATGTCAGTGGTTCTCAAACTTTTTCATGTGAAGGACCCCCAAAATGATATTTATTTGGCCACGGACCCCCATCTCAAAATATTTAGTTCCAGGGACCACAACAGAAGCAAAATTTGAGTTACAAACGTTCGCTTAAAAAATAAATACATTCAAAGATTTGCACACATTTTCACGACTTAAAAAAAAAATAGCAGATCTACAAGCTCGCGGCGCGGCTGTGAGCTTGTATATCTGCTATTTTTCAATAGTTTAAAGCATTCAATAATTCTAGGCCTAAATGGGTTTTAAGGAGCTCCATAAAAAACACTATTACAATAGTAGTAGTATCAGCGTGGTATCACAGCAGTAGCGCAGCTCCATTGTTATGGGAGAAACCAAGCTGAGAACAATGCGTTCCCTGGCCAGAGATGAAATACTAGTTTTACATGTGACACACATTGATACTGAGCCAGACGGAGAGCTGCCGAAGCAGAAGCAGAAGCACCTCACGGTTCGTGTTTTTTTTTTGTTTTTGTGTTTTATTTTTTCTTCCTGCGTTGTCTTCCTTAGAAAAAAAGGGAAAAAAGAAATAAAAGATATTAACTCCCCCAGCGTTGTCGACGGCTTCGGCTTCGGAAGCCGCCGCGTAGCGGGAAAGAAGGCGAGGTCAGCGGTTCATCCGTCAGAGGCTTTCTCATTGACGGATGGCACTCGGTGCAACGTTGGCGCCCAATCCGCTGTAACCCTAACTGCTGAAAAAGGGCCTTCGCTAGGCAGGGAAATAAATAAATAAACAGCGACATCAAAGGGATGTTCAAAAAGAAAAACAAAGCCTGCACACGGTCGTTCGGCAGACACACACACACACACACACACACACACACACGTGCACCCACGTACACACCGGCTCGCTCGCTCGTGCTCATCCGTAGTGAGAGAGAAGAGAAGAGAGGCAGAGGAGGAGGAGGGAAAAAAATACAAAGGCCTGCACATACACATAGTTTACTCTCCGATGACACCCAGCTTGAGGAAAATATAGACGAAACAAAACGAGAGTGGCGAAAATTGGAGCGTTTGATGGTTCAATATTCAGTCTGAACGGCCTCAATAACCAAGATGAGTCCATAGACAAACGGCTGGCGCGTTCCTCTCATCGCTAAATGATTTCTTTTTTAAAGGAACAACACGTGTCCTTGGCCCTCGTGTGTGTCTACTGAAGATTTTAAATTTGAGAAGTAAGTGGTCTTCGTCATCACCTTTCAGAGGAGTAGGCTAACCACATTTTCCAACATTCGAGATTCAGGGCCTATACAAGTCGGACTTTTGTCAGAATACCTACCCATTGTACCCATACGTCAGTGTCCCTTTTTGTCCATATATGGAGATACTGTATCTGTTTCTGTCTTGTCTACTTGTGTTCCTTTTATGCCCATATTATGGAGATATGTGTCTCTCAGTCCATGTCCCTTGTATGCCCATATACGGAAATTCCTGGTGCCATCAGTACATACCCATATATGGGCATGCCCCTTTGTGTGGCCACAATGGATTTATTTGTTTGCGGCTAATGCCATGACGACACATGGCAGTTTAGACATGCTATGCAAGACTGCAGTCTAATAGCCAACACCAACTCAGAACTCCTGAATCGTTGCCCTCCACACTCTCCTATCTAGCATCAGGGTTTTGAGCTCTACAGCAGGGGTCCCTTAGGGGGTCCTCAGAGTTACTACAGAGGGTCCTTCAAATCTTTGTGTGATAGAAACTTTTTTTCTCATTTTTTATATTTACCACTTGAACCCTAACCCATATTCTGAGAACTTTAGCCAAAGCGCGAGGCATTGTGAGCTTGTAGATCTGCTATTTTCGGCAAAGGGGTTTGGTGTAGAGGGGGAAAAAGAGCAGACTAAGTACAGAGTGAAATGTCAAGTTTATTAAGTATTGACGCTTGACGGTTCAAGTCAAGTGGTTACATATCTGATCTGATTACATTACATACACTGATGCTTGTCCTGTCAAACAATGAAACTATATGGAATCTTGGGGTCCCTGCTTCATCTCTCTCTCAGCTAAGGGGTCCTTGGCCTGAACACGTTGAAGACCCCTGCTCTATGTGTTGTTAGCTAAGCTGTCGTGCCGCAGTGCATCCACATAGGCGGTGTGCTCCTTAACTTTCCTGGTTTTGCTCTGGCTTTGTCCTAGGTTGGCTCCCATAGTGACATTGAGGTTAGACAACACACTCCATATTGGGGGCGTAGCTGCATTGGGAACTCCTTATATGGTTATGGCTGAGTCAGTTTGACATCAGACGTCAATTTTAAATTTCTCTTCTTTCGTGTATCATCGTCCTTGATGATTGGTTGGCGACATTTTATTTCGCAAGATTTCTTGTTACTTTAGGGGAGGACATGGGGCTGGATGTCGTCTTCTCCCCCTTGCTGACGTCGGCCTAGGCAGGGTTTGAAACACTCACCCAGGGACGTGCTGGCCATTGGGAAAAGCGGGACAACTCCCGAACGGCCGGTTCATTCCCGGCCGGTCCAGGCCGGCCATTAGGAAAGAATTTAGAATAAAATGTCGGCCTTCGTTCCATTTTGGGGGCTGGGCGGCCAACAAAGTAAATCGTCACTGTCGGGCAGAAACCTTGCATCTCCAAGTTTCAAATTTGTACATTTTTTCGCAAAGCAAAGCCCTGCTTCATCATACAAGGCCATTGCAAAAAAGTAGTGAAAGTAGTTTTCACTAGTTTAAATCATTGATAAATACAAAACAAACGGTTTTGGACATACAAGGTTTCCACCCGACAATGACGAAATATAACTCATGTAATTGGCCCACAGGCTTGTCACTTTGTCATGATCTGAAATGGCAAATATTTGAGTAGCAGCAGCGCTATAGAGAGAGATCTCTCTCTATAGCACGCAATGAGGGCCTCTACAACTCTTTTTTCCCCGGGCTGAATCAGGGGCCCAGCACGTCCCTGCTATAGACTGATTTCTCAGAGGGGCAACCATAACTGTGGTTTCAAGCGGCACCGCTTCGTACAGTGACACCACAGCTGCACGGCAGCGCTCTGGAAAAGGGTCTACAGTATAAACAGTAGGTCAGTGTCAAGGGACCATTATTTTTGTAATTATTTTGGATACAGAGTGCCGCCATTCACTGCACTTTATTTTGAAGAGCCATGGAAGCCGCACAGCGGTAATTCCTATCGCGTTCCTGGACGTAATTGGCATCGGAAGTGTTATAGGGGTTCTAAATTGACCCTTAAAGGATCCCTGGCTAATACGACAAATATGCCTTAATACATTATAATTGTCCTCTATAACTACAATGTAAAATTAAAAACACCTTAAATATTTTAGTTCTTCTAGAAATAGCTAATCTTTCACTCAATAGGGGAAATGCCTGTCGCAAGTTGATGATGTCATAAATGTCATTTTTATGGCATGCATGTGCAAAAAAACAAAACACAAACACATTTGAAATATTGATTTGATGCTCATATTAACCATAGGAAGCATTACGTTTGTTTTTATTTGCACATGCATGCCATAAATTCCATTGGGACAGATCACAAATTACATTTATGACATCATCAACTTGCGACGGGCATTTCCCCTATTGAGTGAAAGATTAGCTATTTCTAGAAGAAATTAAATATTTAAGGTGTTTTTAATTTTACATTGTATTTATAGACAATTATAATGTATTAAAGCATATTTGTCGTATTAGCCAGGGATCCCTTTAAAAGTCTGTAACTCTATAAATGGAACCATTGGACCAAACGGGTCCATTTAGTTCCATTTGTAGAAGTTAGACGTTAAGGGTGGTCCTTGAAATGTGCTTGAGAACCACCGCTATCAGGCAGGTGGTTGAACACACAGATATAAAGAGCTAGATGCCTCGTTCGCCTCTGCAGTTAATTGAACCCCATTGCCCCCGCCGGCGGGGGCAAAAGGTGTTGACCTCTGAACAGCTGTCAATAAATGTCAATAAATCAATATAGACCAAATAAAACTACACTTTCATTGTTGATTATTGTTACAGTGGGCCTACAGCATAGTAAACAGCTGCCATTGTACTTTTCATCCATAAATTACTCCTATTACAGTATTATTACTACTTATTGTTACTCGTTTTTATCATTTTTCACCCTATACTTTAACATTACAAAAATTACAGCACTACTGTCACTAAAACATCTGTAGAGTTTACATAGTTTGGAATATATTCATACAATTTTGCCAATCAATTGATGACACCTTGGTAAACAATTTCTCTATTCACTATATATGTTTTCAATGAGGTCTTGAGGCTCATTCACTATTCAAAAGGCAAAATTTCCATAGGCGGAGGTCTTTATCAATCATCTTTTCCTAGGTAAGTGATCATAGCAGGACAATTTGGTAAGAGAAATGTGAGGTTTTACACTGCATTTGTGGATTTTCAAGGGTTAGCTGACTTTTGGTGAGTCAAGAGTAGCCACAATCATTGTAGTTTTGTGTCCACAATTGTTCCAATTTGGGGATGCATTTTAGGCGGATTTTTCCCCTGGACCCCCCTGGGGCTTAAGAGGTTATAGTCCGGACTTCCTGAAAAAACTAAGGGAACGCTGTCAGTCAAAGTGACTACTGGCCAATCACAGCGTGTCTTTTCCGTGACTTAACCAAGGACCACAATTCAATTCAACAGAGCCAGTTCCGATGTTGCGCTGCTCAGCTGTTCTTATAGGCTGCATACGTAAAGACCAGCCCCCACCTGCCTCTGATTGGCTTACCGACTTCCGTATGTGTGACGCACGCGGAAGCAATGAACACGGAAGCGACGAAGATTCCCTTAGTTGCTCAATGCATATACGCCCCCTAGCCGAAGGAGGCGTCTACCTTTCTATGTCTATGGTTGAACATCTGTCCTGACAAACAGAGGCTACAGAGGATGTACAGTACGTACAGTATGTGGTCATATCCATGTCCAGCAGGGACGTGCAGAGAATGTTAGAGAGGCAGGGGCTGAAATATCTAAAAGGGCATTTTGGTGAAAATATTCAAACTAGCAGACCTCCAAGTCGCAGTGCGACGCGTTGTGAGCTTGGAGGCCAGCTATTTTCACTCCTTTTTTTACAGGCGGATAAAAGGGCAGGGGCTCAAGCCCCCTTTGATGTCTATGTGTGCACGTGCCTGATGTCCAGAACGCTAGGCAGAACCTCATCTGTACAGTGGGCGTATACTGGAGTGTGGAACCCAGTTAGTTTATGGACACAAACACAGCTTGAGTTCCTGGCATGTGTAATGGGATTACAGCAGAATACCAGTAGGCCTAAACTGGAGACAGGAAACTTGCAGAAAGTGAAAGAATCCAGCATGAGGCAACTTTAAGCAATCCTACTGAGTGTGTGTCTGTGTGTGTGCGTGCGTGTGTGTGCGTGCACGCATGTGTGTGCATTCGTGTGTGTGCGTGCGTGCCTGCGTTTGTCTGTGCACCCGTGTGTGTGTGTGTGTGTGCGCGTTTGTGCGTGTGTGTCCGTGCACACCCGTGCGCTGACACAACTTAAAGTTTTAGTTGTGGAAAGTCTTACCTTTGCTATCTTACCTTTCTAAGACCCGGAGGACATTGTCCAAAATGAGTGGAGGTAATTGTGTTTGGACTCCACCAGCCTTTCCAAAACGCACAAAAATTGATTGTCTTTTTCCGGCCGTTGCAATGAAATGAAATGCTACGGTGAGGTTGTTGTTCAGATGGAAGCTAAGTTGGACTCGTCAACTTTCTTCACCCTCCTGATTGATTTCCTCGCTTTCCGAACTCTGGTTTTACGCTTTCATTTAAAAGAATGAAAACAAATAAAGAAACAAATGAAATAAAGTGTAATATGATAGTGCATGTGCATTTCCTGGAGCTCAACCAACCAACCACCACCAGCGACTCACAACACGAGGCAATCATCATCTCAGACTCACCGTGTTTGTCTCACTTTTCCAATTGCCGTGCATCTCAGTAAACTGTACGTGTTATTGTCTCCACAGTAGTGGATATTATTGGCAACCATACGTGGAGGTCCGGGTAAAGTTTGAAAAGGCCTTGAGTTACTCAGCAGGGGCTGAGCCCTATGAAATATTAGGGGTGTGTGTGTGTGTGTGCGCGTGTGTGTGTGTGTGTGTGTGTGTGTGTGTTAGTGTGTGTGTGTGTGTGTGTGTGTGTGTGTGTGTGTGTGTGTGTGTGTGTGTGTGTGTGTGTGTGTGTGTGCGTGCGCGTGCGTGTGCGTGCGTGTGCGTGTGCGTGTGTGTGTGTTTGCATGTGAAGCAACGCTTGGCGTCGAAGGGTTGTGGTTGAGGTTGTGTCAGCTAGCTCCCCCCCTAAACCAAACCAAAACAAACTGCCCGGGCCCCCGGCGCACTCGTAAAATCTGAAAAGTGGACCGCGGTATAGCCTCCATTGTAAAAATATACTATTAACTCTCTTATCAACCCCCAAAACACACACACACACACACACACACACACACACACACACACACACACACACACACACACACACACACACACACACACACATGCTCTATCCTGCACCCTAACATACAGCGTCTTGGCTCTCCTAGAATTAATGGCCTTCATCCTTATACACCCCCATCTTTCTACTTTACTCTCTTCTTTTCTTTATTTTTTTTTCCATCTCTATTTTTCCATGCAAATCAAACCTTCTCATCTCTTTCTGTCTTTTCTTTTGTCTTCTTTTCTCCTTGGTTTCCGCCCGAGCGTCCTAATCAGCTTTCGGTGCCACTGTATTTGTTTGTGTGTGTTTGTATTACTGTACAATACTTGTGAGGACCAACTGTCACCTACAAGTAGAATATGAGACATAAACATTTTCCTCTTCCTCACAAGATAAATGCTTGTTCTATGTACATTTACAATTAGAAAAAAGATTCAGGTTGGGGTCCTGATTAGGAATAAGATTTAGACCAGGGGTCTTCAACGTTTTCAGGCCAGTGTCAGCAGGCCATTGTTGAGAGAGAGATGAAGCAGGGACCCCCAACAACCTTATCATAGATTCCATATAGTTTCATCGCTTGACAGCACAATCAGTGTATTTTGGATTCATGTCAATTTGTGTTTTCAGATATTTTACTTGAACCGTCAATACCTAATAAACTTGAATGTTCACTATGTACGCTCTTTTCCCCCTCTACACCCAAACCTCTTTGCCAAAAATAGCCGATCTACAAGCTCACATGTGAGCTTGTAGATCTGCTATTTTTTGGCTAGGGTTCTCAGAATATGGACACTAGGGTCCAAGTTGTTAATATAAAAAGGATTGGAAGATTTGGAGGACCCCCTGTCGTAACTCTGTTGAAGACCCCTGTTGAAGACCCCTGATTTAGAGGTTTAGGGTTACGGGTTGGCAATAGAGTTAAACCATGACTCATACGTGTCAGTGTCATGCACCGAAAAACAGCTCATCTATAAGCTCATAGCGCTTCACAGTGCATCGCTTGTAGATCTGCAATTCTTCAGCTTATGGTTAAAAAATGGCAAAATGTATTTAAAAAAAAGGCACTCATAAAATGGCTGTAAAATGTTGATGTCCACACAAGTAGGCCTATAGTGTTACAGATGAGCCATTTCAACTCTTCTGTATTTATTTATATTTTCCTCAACTTTTTTTCCACAGTTTTCTTTCCCTGTTTTGCCTTTCTAATGTTTATGGAGAACAGAGCTTATATTTGCAGAAACTCACAAATGGCAAGAAACCACTCCATCCCCATTGAAAAGCAGAATCCAGGTAGATTTAAACTTCAAAGTCAGAGAAGGTCTTAAAAATTGCTGGTCTACAAGATCAATGTTCTGCAAATCCCCTGAAAATCATGCCAATGGGAGGACGTATGAAGTTTTGAAATGCAGTGGTGTAAAAAAGTAACTAAGTACATTTACTTAAGTAGCCTACTGTACTTAAGTACACTTTTGGAGTGTTTGTACTTTACTTGAGTATTTCCAATTTCCAATACTTTTACTTCTACTCCACTACATCTCGGATCCAAATATTGTACTTTTACTGTTACTTTACAGACATAAATCATAATATTATAAAACATACATAAACTGTCACAGTCTGTCAGTGTCTGTGTTTGTCTATGTATGTGTGTGTGTCTTTGTGAGTGGGCGTGTGTTTTGGGCGGCGGCTTGGCTCCAGTTTCCAGCAGGCACACCTGGTTCCTGTTCCCTCATCATCCTCTGCTGCCTGCCATCAGCTAATCACTGGGAGTCTTTAAATGTTTGGTCTGCTCTGCCCGCGATGCCAGATCGTTGCACAAGCTCCCGTGAGTGGTAACGCTACTAGCCAGTTTAGACTTTAGCATTGTTAGCTATAGTGAATCTCTGCGTTTGTGCTTTTTGGAAACCCAGTTTTTGTTCCTTGTGACTTTTTGCCTCCTGTGATTTTTGACTTTGCTCTCTGCTCCTCCTCAGTGATTGTTCTACCTGCTGCCTTGCCTGCCTGCCCACGCTGTGCCCACCCCAGGCCTACACCACTACCACTCCTCTCCAGCTTATCTTTAATAAACACCCTTGGACTTTGACTTTGTTTGTTGTCTGCTTTTGGGTCTGCCAGTTTAACAAATCGTGACAGAACGATCTGGCCAGAATGGACCCAGCAGACTTCGACAGGATGAAGGAGGCCATTACTATTCAGGGACAGCGCCTGGGGAACCATGAGGTAATGCTTCAGAAACTTCTTGACTCTATGACTTTAGTCAATGAGCAGCTTACTGCCATCCACGGTCAACCTCTGCCTGCACAACCACCTGAAGCTCCCGCTGCGCAACCTCCCATTCATCCTGCTTCTGAGCCTAACATTCCCCCGCCTGCTAAATATTCTGGAGATCCCAACACCTGTCGTGAGTTTTTAACTCAAATTCAGCTTTCTTTTGATGCTCAGCCATCTCGCTTTGGCCGTGAGGCAGCCAAGATCGCTTATGTAGCCAACCTGCTACAGGGGCCTCCACTGAGTTATTTTAATGCCCTTCGTGAGCAAGGTGCTGTTTCAGTCCAGTCCTTTTCTGTGCTATCCGCTGAGCTGAAACGAGTCTACGACCACCCCATACGAGGACAGCAGGCAGGCCAGCAGTTGCTTAGACTCCGCCAGGGGAGACGCTCAGTAAGAGAATTTACTTCTGAGTTCCGGTCCCTAGCTGTGGAGAGTGGTTGGAATGACCAGGCCCTGCTCTCTGCTTTCCAGAATGGGCTCAGTCGTACCATTGGGAGAGAGATTGCTCTTAGGAAGGAGCAGCTTTCCTTAGATGAAGCCATTACAACTGCTATCAACCTCTCTGACCAGATGGCCCAGTGGCAAGTAGACCCAGCTCCTTCTCGGTCATCAGAACTTTCCATTGGGGTAAGCTACAAATCCCTACCAGCCGAGTCCAGATTCCCTGTGCCTGCAGCATCGACTTCCAGTCCCCCTGGTGAGGAACCCATGCAGGTGGGCCGTGCCAGCCTTACTCCTGAAGAGCGCCTCCGCCGGGTGAGGGCAGGGGTGTGCATCTATTGTGGCCAACCTGGCCACTTCCTTGCTGCCTGTCCCTTGCGGTCAAAAGGGCAGGCTCACCAGTAACAGTGGGGGTTCTGGTGAGTCCGGCGGTATCCTCCCCCAAATCCTTGTGCCGCATGCAGTTCTCTACCATCCTTCGTTGGCAATCCCTGTCTCGGTCACTGTTAGCCCTGGTGGATTCGGGGGCGGATGAAAACTTCCTGGATGCAGGTGTCGCTTCTCAAATGGGCATTAACATTGAGCCTCTTCCTTCACCTCTGCAGGCCAATGCCCTGACTGGTCGACTCCTCGCTCGAGTTACTCACCGCTTCGAACCTGTACATCTCCTGGTCTCCGGTAATCATCATGAACAGATTCAGTTCCACATAATCGCCTCCCCTCTTGCTCCTGTAGTCCTTGGCCAGCCCTGGCTGAGACTCCATAATCCTCACATTGACTGGGCCGCAGCCAAAGTAGTGAGCTGGAGCTCTTTCTGTCATTCCACCTGCCTGCGGTCTGCCCGTTCCCCTGCTGAGGATACAGTTTCCCCTGTCTTCTCTGAGCCCCCAGATCTGTCCAAGGTCCCTGCAGTCTACCATGACTTGGGAGAGGCCTTCAGCAAACAACTGGCCTTGTCACTCCCTCCTCACCGCCCCTATGACTGTGCTATAGACCTGCTTTCTGGGGCTCCCCTGCCATCCAGCCGGCTATATAACCTGTCCCGTCCTGAGCGTGAGACTATGGAGAGCTACATCCGTGACTCCTTGGCTACAGGCATCATTCGACCCTCATCTTCTCCAGTGGGCGCAGGCTTCTTCTTCGTGGGTAAGAAGGATGGTTCCTTACGCCCATGTATTGATTATCGAGGACTCAATAACATCACCATCCAAAACAAATACCCACTACCGTTACTAGCCTCCGCTTTTGAGCCCCTCCAAGGAGCCACTATATTCTCCAAGTTGGACCTCCGTAATGCTTACCATTTGATTCGAATCCGAGCCGGGGATGAATGGAAGACGGCTTTTAAGACACCCCTTGGTCACTTTGAGTACCTGGTCATGCCCTTCGGCTTAACAAATGCCCCAGCAGTGTTTCAAGCTCTTGTGAATGATGTCCTTCGTGACCTGCTTAACCGCTCTGTTTTTGTTTATTTGGACGATATTCTGATCTTCTCACGTAGTCTGGAAGAGCACATTGTTCATGTAAGCCAAGTACTCCAGCGTCTTCTAGAGAACAAGCTCTTCGTAAAGGCAGAGAAATGTGAGTTCCATGTTCAGTCTACAAGATTCCTGGGGTTCATCGTTGAGAGTGGCCAGGTGAAGGCAGATCCGGAAAAGGTGCGGGCAGTGGTGGACTGGCCTCAACCAACCTCTGTCAAGCGTCTTCAGAGCTTCTTGGGGTTTGCTAACTTCTATAGACGTTTCATCAGGAACTACAGTCAGGTGGCTCTACCCCTCACCAGACTCACCTCTCCAGCTGTCCCGTTCACTTGGACCACTGACGCTGATGCTGCTTTCAATGAACTAAAGAGGCGTTTTACTACCGCTCCTGTCCTCATCCACCCCGATCCCTCACGCCAGTTTATCGTGGAAGTAGATGCCTCGGAGACTGGAGTGGGGGCAGTTCTTTCCCAGCGATCTGCCGAAGACCAGAAGCTCCACCCTTGTGCGTTCTTTTCTCGTCGTCTTGAGCCGGCTGAGTGCAATTATGATGTGGGAAATCGGGAGCTTCTCGCTGTCAAATGCGCCCTGGACGAATGGAGGCACTGGCTTGAGGGAGCAGAACACTCCTTCATCATATGGACAGACCATAAGAACCTGACTTACATCCAGTCTGCCAAACGCCTCAACTCCCGCCAGGCCCGGTGGGCTCTGTTCTTTGGCAGGTTTCGCTTTACACTGACCTATCGTCCAGGCTCCCGTAACACCAAACCTGATGCCCTGTCTCGTCAGTTCAACTCAGAGGGTCCCACCAGTCCCGAGCCCATTCTTCCTTTGTCCTGTGTGGTGGCTGCAGTGACATGGGAGATTGAGTCGCTGGTTCGAGGGGCTCAACGAGATCAACCAGACCCGGGCAATGGCCCTGACAACCGTCTCTTTGTGCCTGACTCTGTCCGCTCCCAAGTCCTCCTCTGGGCACACACGTCCCGGTTTGCCTGCCACCCTGGAGTTGGCCGCACCCTGTCCCTCCTAAAGCGACACTTTTGGTGGCCTACCATGGATGCTGACACCCGTGCCTATGTGTCTGCCTGTGCTGTGTGTGCCCGTGGGAAGTCTTCCAATCGGCCACCTGCTGGTCTACTCCATCCGTTGCCAGTACCCAGTCGTCCATGGTCCCATATTGCTTTGGACTTTGTCACTGGTCTCCCTCCATCTAAGGGTAATTCTGTAATCCTGACTATTGTGGACAGATTCTCCAAATCTGTACACTTCGTGGCTCTCCCCAAACTCCCCACGGCCCTAGAAACTGCCGACCTCCTAGTTCATCATGTGGTCCGTCTTCATGGAATTCCCCTGGACATCGTTTCCGATAGAGGACCCCAGTTCATCTCAAAGGTTTGGAGGGCCTTCTGTCGGGCCCTCGGGGCTTCTGTAAGTTTAACGTCAGGATTTCACCCTCAGTCTAATGGACAGACAGAACGAGCTAACCAAGACCTGGAAGCAGCTCTCCGATGTGTCGCGGCCAAGAACCCCTCCTCCTGGAGCACCCACCTTGTGTGGGTTGAGTATGCCCACAACTCCTTGTCCTGTGCTGCCACAGGAGTGTCTCCGTTCGAGGGGTCTTGTGGTTACCAACCTCCACTGTTTCCTTCTGAGGAAGAGGACATCGCCGTTCCGTCGGTCCAGGCACATCTGCGGCGCTGCCGCAAGGTATGGAAGGATGCTCGTGCAGCCCTACTCAGTTCTGTAGACCGGAATAGACGCTACGCTGATCGCCGCCGTACACCGGCCCCTGTGTACCAGCCGGGTCAGCGGGTTTGGCTTTCCTCCAGAGACCTTCCCTTGAAGGTGGAGTCCAAGAAGCTCTCGCCCCGGTATGTTGGCCCTTATGAGATCGTCTCCATCATCAATCCCACTGTGGTTAAGCTTAAGTTGCCTCCTCGCTGGAGGGTTCATCCCACTTTCCACGTCTCCCTGTTGAAGCCTGTCTCGACCAGCCCGCTTTGTCCTCCTGATACGCCCCCCCCACCCCCCCGTGTCATTGACGACCACCCAGCCTACACGGTCCGGTGGCTGCTAGATGTTCGCCGTCAAGGAAGGGGTTTGCAGTACCTGGTGGACTGGGAGGGGTATGGTCCCGAGGAGCGTTGCTGGGTGCCGCGTCGCTTCATCCTGGATCCCTCCCTGGTCTCGGATTTTCACCGCCGCCACCCGAGCAAGCCTGGTGGAACGCCTGGAGGCGTTCCTTGAGGGGGAGGCACTGTCACAGTCTGTCAGTGTCTGTGTTTGTCTATGTATGTGTGTGTGTCTTTGTGAGTGGGCGTGTGTTTTGGGCGGCGGCTTGGCTCCAGTTTCCAGCAGGCACACCTGGTTCCTGTTCCCTCATCATCCTCTGCTGCCTGCCATCAGCTAATCACTGGGAGTCTTTAAATGTTTGGTCTGCTCTGCCCGCGATGCCAGATCGTTGCACAAGCTCCCGTGAGTGGTAACGCTACTAGCCAGTTTAGACTTTAGCATTGTTAGCTATAGTGAATCTCTGCGTTTGTGCTTTTTGGAAACCCAGTTTTTGTTCCTTGTGACTTTTTGCCTCCTGTGATTTTTGACTTTGCTCTCTGCTCCTCCTCAGTGATTGTTCTACCTGCTGCCTTGCCTGCCTGCCCACGCTGTGCCCACCCCAGGCCTACACCACTACCACTCCTCTCCAGCTTATCTTTAATAAACACCCTTGGACTTTGACTTTGTTTGTTGTCTGCTTTTGGGTCTGCCAGTTTAACAAATCGTGACATAAACCACTTTAGCCCTTTTTCATACCTAGGCTGCTTGAAAATAGCCAATCTACAAGCTCACAATGCGTCGCGTTGTGAGCTTGTAGATCTGCTATTTTCAATCATTTAGTACTTTTACTTTTGGTACTTTAAGTACATTTTGATGCCAATACTTTCATACTTTTAATCAAGTACATTTTGAATTCTGGACATCTACAGTGCAGTATTGATACTTTTACTTAAAGGGGGCCTGTCACCTAAAGGGTTACTGTCACTTTAAGAATCGTCATTTTTATGATGTCATTGTGGGGATGCACAATTATAAGCCAATCAAATTAATTGTCTGTATAGCCTGACTGTATGACTACTTACTGTACTGGTCAGCTGTTGTTGGGCAGATTACACTGAGACAGTTTCAGACTGTTTGAGGATCCACAGAGAGATCCAGGAGAGAGACCACATGAACTACTGTATCATACTATTATAATTTCGGGGCTGACAGCGGACCTTTAAGTACAAAATGTGAGTACTTTTCCCACCTCTGTTGAAATGGCACATCTGTATAAACTTGTGTGTGTGTGTGCGCGCGTGTGTGTGCGTGCGTGTGCGCGTGCGTGCGTCAGTGCGGTCGGTGAGCTGGACTATACAGACAGTTTAGTACAGTTGAAAGAGCACATCAGACTTCCTCCCTGCTCGCTCTGAGGGCTGATAACCCTGCAAGGCCCAGCGTTGCTTTTTGGCAACATTTTTTAAATCATTTTTAAAAAAATGTTATAGTTAGTTTTCCTGTTCTTTTTTCACATTAACATCACCATTAAATCCTATTGTTTAGTATTACAATGCCATTGGCCACGATATTTGCATATAAATACCCCCCACAGGGGCTGACATTCACACCTCCCAGAGAAGTTGAAATTCCAGCGTCTGGACGAACAACATCTCACTTTTTAACTGAAGCTATTCCTCACTAAAACATACCGGTAAGTAAAATGCCTGTAATATATTTTTTCGTGATCATTAGAATGTCTAGAACATGTACATATGTTATTATTGTGAAAAATATCCCCAAAATGCAAATTAGAGCATGATTTATGATTTATGGCTATAAAACCTTAAAAAAACATTATTAATTTTTTAACATTACATTTTCCTGTGATTAGGACTCCTACAACAGCAATTTTTTTTGGCCAGTAGAAATTAATTTGGGTCTTGCAGGGATAATACACCGGCCCCTCCTCACCTGTTAGGAGCTAGTGAGGCGGCGCTGCCTCCCTTTAAATGAACTTCACAGGGGGAGGCAGATTGACAGGAACACAGCGCAGGCCGCCATGTTTGACTGGCGGTCCTGTCAAGGTGAGCCCCAAGGTGCTTCTCTGAGACACCGCGCCACTTTCCACCACGCTGAACTGATTGGCCCTTAATGCGTTGGGACCGGGAAACGTGTCTTTGTCGCTTTTAGATTTAGAACCACTTTAACCGTTATTTTATGCTTTGACTATTGGAAAATAGCAGATATACAGGCTCACAATGCAACACCTGCGAGTTTGTAGATCTGCTATTTTTGAAAAGTCTTGAACATTTGTGCAAGTCTTTGAATATTTTTTAACCGATTCAATGAATGTCTTCTAAATCTTTTCAAACTTTTTCATGTATTTGGACCCCCCAAAATTACATGTATTTGGCCATGGACCCTCATCTCAAAATATGTTGTTCCAGGGACCCGCAGAAGCAGAGATTTGAGTTACAGAAGTTTGCTTTAAAAAATATATATTCAAAGATTTGCAAAGATTTTTCAAAAATAGCAGATCTACAAGCTCACAGTGCCGCGCTGTGAGCTTGTATATCTGCTATTTTTCAATAGCTAAAATATAAAATAATTCCAGTTTCTAATGGGTTAATGGTTCGGTAATGACCAAAACAAGCCCCACCCTCAGAAACACACACATACACACACTAACAAGACCACTTGTCTTTGGGCCATGGACTCAAAACCAAAAATCTGGATGATTTGACGTTTTTTAAAGGCTAAACTCGCCTAATTTTGTTTAAAGCGGACATCAACTGGGTCTCCCCTATTAGTTTTTCTTTCTTGCTTTGTTGGTATTAATCTTTGTTTCAAAGTGTGAGAGGGAAACGTGAGGCTGAGCTTGGTAACTGTTTGAGAAACCATTAGCAGTGCATGCTCTTGTCTTGCAGCCTCTGACAGATGCTGCATAGTAATAAAGGCAAGGGGAACCTTAATAGCCTGTATGATGACACTTTATCTATAGTTTGTGCATATAATCACCACACTAAAGGGGGCGACCCCGGGGCGCGGGTTCACCCGCTGACACTTGACATCTTTATAATTAACCGGGAAGGTCTAATCTCTGCCTTCAAATGACGCGTGGCCACATTCCATTTAATATGCTTATAAGCACTATGTATTATTCAAATATGCAGATCAGGCCGCTGTTGGAAAAACAGACTTTTTGACACCGATTTTTCTGTGGCGCCGTGGCAGGGTAGAGGGCCACCGGTAGACCTGCACGGAGCGCCGAGCATCACGCCCTCTGAAATTTTCATTTGCGAAAGAAAGAAGACGACTAAAGTTTTCTTCTGCACTTTATTTGTGCCCACATCCCAGTGTTTCCGTTTCCACGCAGTTTCTCTCCGAAGCCAATTTGTAAAGCCTGGAGAAAAATAACATCACTGAAGTTAAAAATTTTAAATCAGCATCTACTTTGCGCTGGGCCTGTACTGTAGCGTAAAACAGGGGTCTTCAACAGTGGGGTCCTCCAAATCTTTGTGTGATAAGAACTTTATTTTTTTCTACACTAACCACTTGAACTCTAGACCCTAGTATCCCTATTCTGTGTGGAACTTTAGCCAAGAATAGCCGATCTACAAGCTCACAACGCCTCGCAGCGCCTTCTTGGCAAAGATGTTTGGTGTACAGTGAAAAGAAAAGCAGACTTTTGTTAAACAAACAACCTAGTACACTGATGATATTGCTAGTCTAAGCTGTCTCAGAAATCTCTGAAAATAATAATCTGCAAAACTATTTTATAAAATATGTAGTGGGGGTCCTTGCTTTATCTCTCTCTCAGCTAAGGGGTCCTTGGCCTTGAAAACGTTGAAGACCCTCCGGCCCTCATTACTTTTTTTATGCAACGCTGATCTGACCCGCATTCAGGTTTTGGCGTCCTCCTCACGAGGCCCAAAAAACTGCCCCTCGTGGATTCTTTCGTGGAAGGGGTTTTTATTTTAATAGTTCCTGGTCTGAGATGTTTGAACGAGGCCGTCCACCTTTAGACCGAGCAGAAACCAATGGAGCCTTTTATGGATGCGGGCTCTAACAGGGGCTGAGAGAAAGAACACTCTTATGTTCACTTTTGGCTTGAGTTACTTTTGGAGAGGGGCTGGTGGTCACTTGGTCGGAGGCTTCAGTGAGCCGGTAACCGCTACACGAAGCCCTTCATTCCTCACCGGAGCCTTTTCAGGCTGCCGTTTTGCAGCAGCCTGCCTGCCTGCCGGCCACATGCACAACCCCCTGAATATCCTCCCGACTCTAGCCCACGTAGGCCTAGAATTATCGAATGCTTTTTAACCAGTGAAAAATAGCAGATATACAAGCTCACAGCGCGGCACCGAGTGCCGCGCTGTGAGCTTGTAGATCTGCTATTTTTTTGAAAAAAGTCGTGAAAATGTGTGCAAATCTTTGAATATACGTATGTATTTTCAAAGCGAACGTTTGTGTGACTCAAATTTTGCTTCTGGGGGGGTCCCTGGAACTAAATATTTTGAGATGGGGGGGGGGGGGGTCCGTGGCCAAATACATGTCATTTTGGGGGTCCTTCACATGAAAAGGTTTGACCCTCACATGAAAAGGTTTGAGAACCACTGACAAAGTATAGTCTCTCAAGAACAGACTAACTGAGCTCCAGTTCAAGTGAAAAGGACCTTATTCTTTGACGATGGCTGGCCAGATTGCTGACATAGAAACGTAGGGTTTTTTCCCAAAAACCTTAGAAGGATTCAAAAGACACTTATAGAATCGGGTTAAAATTCTAATTTTCATGATTTTTTTTCCTTCAAAAATAGCAGATCTACAAGCTCGCAGCACGGCACTCATTGCAGCGCTGTGAGCTTGTATATCTGCTATTTTTCAATAGTTAAAACATAAAATAACGATACACAATACTGTGTACCCGTTCTGAACGGGCTAGACAAGGATTAGGTGAAAAAAGGTGGAGTTGGACCCTTCACCTCCTTCCTGCTTGTTATGAAGAGTAAAGTTAAGCGTCTGCCTCTGTGCCATAGCTCTGGTTTGCTCTCTTAAAGACATCTGTGAGAAGACATTCATTTCAGCCTGACCTGGCATGGATTTATTCTCTTGTTAGTCTGAACAGTCGCAAATCCTGGACCCGTGACCCGAAACAAAAGGAAAAACAAAAAGGGGAGGGAAAAAAAGAAGCTCGATCTCTCTGAAATATGAAACATTGGAATGAAAACTGCTTTCCTCATGAAGCATATTGTGCTTTTATTGTCTGGAAATAACAGGATTGTGTGACGATAACGGTTGAAATAATATTCAGTGGATTTTCCACACAAGCTTTATTATTTAATTAATCCTCGTTAATGACTAATTCATGAGGATGTATGGTAGCCTACTAATTACTGTCCTATAAAACAGAGTACCATAAAGTATTTGATTGCCTTGCTGATCTATAGGAATGGAAGCATATTTGACTCTTAATTCCCAGTATACATTAGGTCAGTCAGCCTGTCACCAAAAAGCCCAAATATAAATTTGTGTTTAGAGAGGTTTGCGGAGTTGGCTCGGTTTGAAGCTGATGTCACATTCTGAAAATTCTTGATATTGAAAAATAGCAGATCTACAAGCTCACAGCGCGGCACCAAGTGATGCGCTGCGAGCTTGTAGATCTGCTATTTTTGAAAATTCGTGAAGATCTGTGCAAATCTTTGAATATATGTATTTTTTTTAAGCAAACATTTGTAACTCAAATTTTGCTTCTGGGGAGGTCCCCGGAACTACATATTTTGAGATGGGGGTCCGTGGCCAAATACATATCATTTTGGGGGTCCTTCACATGAAAAGGACCACTGACATAGTAGTCTCTCAAGAACAGACTGAGCTCCATTTAAGTGAAAAGGACCTTTTCTTTCTTTGACAGATTGCTGACATAGAAACATAGGGTTTTCCAAAAAACCTTAGAAGGATTTATAATATTCAAAGACTTTTCACGATTAAAAAAAATATAGCAGATTTACAAGCTCGCATATGTGTGTTTGTGCATGCTTGTGAGCTTGTATATCTGCAATTTTTCAATAGTTAAAGCACAAAATAATTGAAGTGAATCCTTGTACCCAGGGCCCAGAATTTGGTGCAATCACCCCTGCCAAACTCTGCTGCGAGATATAACCTGGTCTGCTTTCCCCAGACTATACCAAGATTGTATTGTCACCATGTATAGTGCATTGCATTTACATATGCCAAGAGCCAGAACCTATTGATGGTTCTTTTCTGTCATTGACCTGGATTTATTTAAAGTTAGAGACACTATAAGTGCACCAGTGTTTCTATTATGTATATGTATTAGTCATCATCGTGACATATCTATCATCACTGTTTGGTGACTGTTTTCAATTGACTAAAATAAATGTGCCTTTAATTTTCAACTGGGTGTCAAGGGGAATTTGGGACCACACACACATCAACCGGCATACTGTTGGCAACACTTCAGCTTCCTCGCCATAAAATGGGATTTCTTTTCATCAGATGTTGACACAATATATATGCCACATAACATACCGTTGTTTGGATAAATACACAAGGTGTCCTTGAATACAACACAGGACAGAAACGTGCTGCTTGTCCACTCCCAATTCCGCAGATACCAAAATTCAAACATATTTCCCCCCGCTTTTTAGACGGTATTTAAACATTAATAAGGGGCTAGAGTCAAGAAACGGACCTTGTGTGTCAAAGCCGAAGAGGCAGACGAAAATAAATAAACACCACCACCACCACAACCCCCCCCCCTCCCCTCCTCCGCTCCCCTCAGCCTCCGCAGTAGCCTAACATACAGTATATAGATCGGCAAAATGCTATTTGGGCTCCATTGGGCGCCGATATCGACCACGAATCGACGCGTCTTTTTGTGTTCCTTAACCCATTTAGGTCTAGAATTATTGACTACTTTAACTATTGAAAAATAGCAGACATACAAGCTCACAGCGCGGCACCGAGTGCCGCGCTGCGAGCTTGTAGATCTGCTATTTTTGAAAAATCATGAACATTTGGTGCAAATATTTGAATATCTCATTTTTAAAGTGAACATTTGTAACTTAAATATTTTGTTCTGGGGGGGTCCCTGATACAATATTTTTGAGATGGGGGGGGGGGGGGGGTCCATGACCAAATACATATCATTTTGGGGGTCCTTCACATGAAAAGGTTTGAGCACCACTGACATGGTAGTCTCTCAAGAACAGACTAACTGAGTTCCAGTTAAGTGAAAAGGACATTTTCTTGGACGATGGCTAGCCAGATTGCTGACATAGAAACATAGGTTTTTCCAAAAAAAACCCTAGAAGGATAAAAAAAAGACACTTATAGAATCGGGTCAAAATTCAAATTTTCACGATTTCCCGCAGCGCAGCACTCGAGCTTGTATATCTGCTATTTTTCAATAGTTGAAGCATAAAATAACGGTTAAAGTGGTTAAAATCTAACGCGACTCGGGCACGTTCCCGGTATTTCAGGGTTAAAGGATGTAAACATTTGTAAATCAGCGCTCGCATGTGTCGAGGCGTATCAGGTTTTCTTGTGTCTGCTGGGGGTATATTGAGTGTAAGCTATTGTTGATCTGGGGGTCTGGAATCCTCCCATGCCCTGGCTGCTAGCCTGGAGCCAGCCCCTAGCCTCTCCACCACCTCCCGCTGTGATCTCTCTCTCTCTCTCTCTCTCTCTCTCTCTCTCTCTCTCTCTCTCTCTCTCTCTCTCTCTCTCTCTCTCTCTCTCTCTCTCTGTTTCTCTCTCCCACTCCTCCCTGCCCATCTTCATCTATCGCTCCGTCTACCGCCTATCTCTCCATCCTCTCCTCCTCCTCACCGCGTCCTCCCTTTTAACTGGACCGCTGTTATTATTTCTTCTTTCTTTGTTTTCGACCGCTCCGCTCCTCTCCTCTTCCAGCCCCTTTGTTATTATCCGACCTGTGCTTTATTTCACCTGCATTTGATTCCTCGTTTTTAGTGCTACGAAGCTCTCCCTTTGTCTTCTCTTTCAATGCCCGTTTTGTGGGTGAGATTCATTTCCGCCGGCGTGCATCTCTCTTGCGCCCGCAGACCAAGAGCGTCTGTTTATTTTAATTTTGTTATCCCACACAGCTAAAGAGTCCCTACAGATGTCGTAATTGTTTCTCGATTGCAGTCGACTTCACCTGTTGACGCTGGTCTGTTTTAAGAGACTCTTCTCCCTGTTGAACAGCCTATATGCAAATGTGCAGATTTTCACTGTAAATTTAGGCTCCTTTTCAGAAGATGTAAATATGGATGAGAATGAAAAAAACAAAGACCAGATGCAACCCTGTACGTAATCCAGAGGCCGCCCGCCTCCGTAACACCTTAACTCATTTAGAACGGGTACAGATTATTGTGTATCATTATTTTATGCTTTAACTATTGATAAACAGCAGATATACAAGCTCACAGCGCGGCACCGAGTGCCGCGCTGCGAGCTTGTATATCTGCTATTTTTTTTTAATCGTGAAAATTAGAATTTTGACCCGATTCTATAAGTGTCTTTTGAATCCTTCTAAGGTTTTTTGTAAACCCTATGTTTCTATGTCAGCAATATGGCCAGCCATCGTCAAAGAAAATGTTCTTTTCACTTAACTGGAGCTCAGTTAGTCTGTTCTTGAGAGACTACTATGTCAGAGGTTCTCAAACCTTTTCATGTGAAGGACCCCCAAAATGATATTTATTTGGCCACGGAACCCCATCTCAAAATATTTAGTTCCAGGGACCACCCAGAAGCAAAATTTTATTTACAATCGTTCGCTTTGAAAATACATATATTCAAAGATTTGCACACATTTTCACAACTTTATCAAAAATAGCAGATCTACAAGCTCGCAGCGCGGCACTCGGTGCCGCGCTGTGAGCTTGTATATCTGCTATTTTTCACTGGTTAAAGCATTCAATAATTCTAGACCTAACTGGGTTAAAGCTAAACAGAGGTGTTCTCTATTGTGGTTTGTAAGATGCGAACAATGTATGTATCGTATTGTGCTCATTGATGCCTCCCATTAGCATCCAAGTGGGAACGAGTTTGATTCTTATTTTATTTAAGGTTTTTTACCATTGTCTTTTGTTTCTGTCTGACCTGACTTCTACACCATACGTGTTTCGTTTTACGCGAGTTCACCGAACCGTGTCGAAGCGGCTATAAGTTATTGAAACGTAAAGCGGACGAAAGCAAAGCTAGTTTTGTTGCAAGTCCACAGTATTATCTCGTGGCCGGCTATACATAAAATAGTCAAACCGTGTGTTTTCTGTTGGCTGCCATGCATGTCAGGTACACAGCATGGTCAGCCTCACTGTGTGCATATTACCGCAGCAAAACAAAATGAGAAAAGGATGCATTCAGAATGTTGCGTGACATGCGGGGTGATGCACACGTTTGCAGCCAGGCAGAAAGACAAATAGAAAATGACTGCACTATCCTGACACAGGCTGAGAATGTAAGGTGGGCTACCACAGCCTAGCAGGGGTGTCGTGTCGCGCCAAATTCTGGGCCCTGGGTACAAGGGTTCACTCACATTTTGTGCTTTAACGATTGAAAAATAGCAGATATACAAGCTCACAGCGCGGCACCGAGTGCCGCGCTGCGAGCTTGTAGATCTGCTATTTTTGAAAAATCGTGAATGTGTGCAAGTCTTTGAATATTTCAAATCCTTCTAAGGTTCTTTTTGGAAAAACCTATGTTTCTCTGTCAGTGGTGCTCAAACCTTTTTCACGTGAAGGACCCCCAAACTGATATGTATTTGGCCATGGACCCCCATCTCAAAATATTTAGTTCCAGGGACCCCTCCAGAAGCAAAATTTGAGTTACAAATGTTCACTTAAAAAATACATATATTCAAAGATTTGCACACATTTTCACGACTTTTCAAAAATAGCAGATCTACAAGCTCGCAGCGCGGCTGTGAGCTTGTATATCTGCTATTTTTCAATAGCTAAAGTATAAAAATAACGAAGGCCCCCTCCACCTTAGGCCCTAGTAACTCAGTCCCACTCCCCCCCTTGTGACGCCCTTGCAGCCTAGCCTCTTGATTCCTTCCCTCCTATCCTTGGTGCTGCTGGCAGCCATGTTGGAACGAATTAGTTGTTTTTCCTCACATCCACCTGTTGTTTTTCATAAGGCTTCAGTGGAATCCTTTGTGTGTAGTGACACAGCTTATAATGTCACACATGGACGAAACACGGGATCGCTCGTGTGATATTTGATTCAGCCCCAAAAATAAACAAGTTTTGAAATATTTCCTGTCACCCCCACCCCACAGACGATGACAACAGTGTCACCTGCGGGTTTTAGATTTTGGTTGCTTTTTGGCACCTCCTGTTGTTGTCCAGGCTTCCTCCGTGTGACTGAATCACAAAATAATCTGTCTTGGTGTTTTTTTTGGAAGAGCCATGTTAAAGCCTTATCCCTGCCACACGATACAGAGTCCGTGCACCGCTATTTTTCACTTTTTGCTGATGTTCTGTCCATGCTCCTGCCCTGCAGTTTGAATGCATGTGTACTGTTTTACCGCTATCCTGCCATCCAGCCATTTTGTTTTAGGTCCTAAATGTCACAAGCAAAATAATCCCTTTTCTTTTCTCCAGTGCTCTCCTTCTCTCCGCTTCTCTCTGTCCTGTTTCTCTCCCTGGCGTTCTCTCCGTTTCTCTCCGAGCCCTGCCTGTAGATTGTCACCCGTTATTTGCCTAAATATAGCCTGACAAAGAAGAAGTGGGATTTTTTACTGATTGAAGATCAAAGTGGCAAAGTCTCCTCCTCGAAGCCCGCCCCTTCTATTAGCGGCACCCCTAAGAACAGAGGGAAAACATCAATTTCTCCCACATCAATGGCGGCTTCATAATCAATTGAAAAAGACACTTGTATGCGGATGCAAATCTTATCTTTGTCTTATTAGAGGCTTTTAGAAGATGCATGTCGGGATTTAATGTTCACGAAATAAAAGGGGGTCGCGTTTTTTAATCTAAAGATGCAGAGGCGTTAGTAATGGTCGAAATCAAAGCCCGGAGCCTGTGGTAATTACTGGAGGAGTTTGCCTATCCTTATTAATATTGATCAAATATACTGTGATGTGATCTCTGGGCTTATGTGATGCATTTGGAAGGTGGTTAATGAACACAAAATGGAACATGGCACTCCTTTTCTCCCCCTCCAGTCGGTCCAAAGTATACGGCCCGTGATCGAAGGTCAGTTTATCGCCGTTGTCGGGTGGAAAGCTTGCATGTCCAAAACCGTTCGTTTTGTATTTATCATTTTAAAAATGATCTAAACTTTAATGTAATGTCTGTATTTTTCAGTACTTGCTATTGTCTTTGTGTGTTTTATAATGTTAAAGCAGCTATGGGGATTCGACATACATTGTACTTGTTATGCAAGCTACTGTAACAGAACCTCAATAAACAAATATTAAAAAAAGATCTACAAGCACACAATGCCTCGCACCGCGAGGCGTTGTGTGCTTGTAGATCAGCTATTTTCACTACTTTTGTGCAATAGTCTTGTGTGATGAACCAGGGCTTTACTTTACGGAAAAAACATACAAATTTGAAACTTGGAGATAAAAGGTTTCTGCCCGACGGTGACGTTATATTCCTGTTGATATTTTCAAACAGGCAACAAACTGTTAATCACTTTGAACCTGGCATCCCTATTTTGGGCATGTCGTTGAAGGTCCAATTAGATTGTTTTTTTATTTTTTTCTACAGTATGTGCCGTGATGCCAGTCCAGGGGTGCCGCAGAATAATTTGATAATATTTGGAATTCATCAATATCAAAATATCACTTCACTATGCTTAGTAAAACAGACCTGATTTGCACTGTACTTGACAAGTCTTTTCCCATCTACGGCCAACTCCCTTCACCAAATTAAGCAGATCTACAAGCTCACAACGCCTCATGTTGTCACGCGTTGTTGTGAGCTTGTAGATTGTCTGTTTTTGGTCAACCTGCTACCCTCCAGAATAGGGATGCTGGGGGGTTTAAGTTGTTAAACGTCAAGTAATGTTATTCTCAGTCAGTTCTGATGGAAACAGATATTTCTCCAATATGATATATATATACGATTCTAAAAATTAACAGTGTAATTCAGGGGTGCCGTGGATGAAAAGGTTATTTACAGAGGTGCCCTGAGTCAAAAACCACTGCAATAGGGCTTGAATTGTTAAATCCAGTCATGGTGAAACCACTCCATTGTCGTCCTCTGTGGTTGCTGAGAGCGACACCATCGTACAACAAAGTATAAAGCAGACGATGATGCGTTGAGAGCTTGTAGATACAGTAGGGTGTTGCGAGGCGTTGTGAGCATGTAGATCACCTATTTTCACAATTTCTGCCTCTATTTGACAATTTGGCATGTTTAATTTGTCATTTTAAAAAGTCCTTAAATTGTCACTCGTGTCAAATGTGCAGATACACTTAAAACTTTGTTGGTTTGTTGGTTGGTTTTGTTGAGTGAGAAAACAATGTTGCACATAAAGTTAATCATCTGGGGACCCCCCCAAAATAATTTCCCGACCCACAGGTTGAGAACCACTGGTGTATAGGTGATCAAATGATGCGGCGCCACTTTACAGCGATTGCCTCTCACCACAGAACGTCGGTGAAAGGCAGTCGCGTCAAAGGGGATTCACTGCCGTTGAACTGGTGGTGATGTGCATTGCCCCGAGTACGGCATTGTCCTCAAGGCTCCAGCGCTCTTACACCAAACACAGCCATGCATGCAGTCACAAAGGAACGGGGGGAAGATCACAGAACCATCCCCAGTTTGTAATGTAAATAAGCCCAACTCAAATGCACTGCCAGCGAGGGTGCCATTTCTACACCGCACCTTCCAATGCGGAGAACACTTTAGCGGTGTTAAACGATACTTAAGTGCAGGGGCGTCACAAGGGGTAGGAAAGTGGGACTGAGTTACCAGGGCCCAAGGTGGAGGGGCCCTAGTAACTTTAGCTATTGAAAAATAGCAGATATACAAGCTCTTGAAAAGTCGTGAAAATGTGCGCAAATCTTGAATATATGTATTTTTTAAGTGAACATTTGTAACTCAAATTTTGCTTCTGGGGGGTCCCTGGAACTAAATATTTTGAGTTGGGGGGGTCCTTCACATGAAAAAGTTTGAGCATCACTGACATGGAAACATAGGTTTCTTGGCACACATTTTCACGATTTTTCAAAAATAGCAGATCTACAAGCTCGCAGCGCGGCACTCGGTGCCGCGCTGTGAGCTTGTATATCTGCTATTTTTCAATAGTTAACATTCATGGGGGGCCCGCAGTGAATCCTTGTATCCAGGGCCCAGAATTTGGTGTGACGCCCCTGCTTAAGTGGCAACAAAAGACATCCTTTTCCATGCCCTGTAATACATACTGTGTGTAGTAGAGTACACAGGATGCTGAAGACGGAGAATTCATTAATATTTGTTTTCATTGAAATTCACATATCGAAATCCTGCAGCTATGAACAGTGAACACAATAGAAACAGAAGAGTGAGACAGAGCTGTGCGGAGCCACCCGTGTGGAAAACATTGATCGCTGCTTGCTTGAAGCCTTCAGGAATAATATTGGACATAAAAAACTTGAGGCCAATTGATTTTTCTGCATTAATTTCTCAATTAGGAGCCTAGTTAGAAGACCATACAGGGGTCTGCCAAAAAACTATAACTCAAAAGCCTTGTTAGCACATGCTTACTGTGTGTGTGTGTGTGTGTGTGTGTGTGTGTGTGTGTGTGTGTGTGTGTGTGTGTGTGTGTGTGTGTGTGTGTGTGTGTGTGTGTTTGTGTTTGTGTTTGTGTTTCTGTTTCTACATACAGTACAACACAGATTTTTACCCTTTCCAGCTACTGTGATATCATTTTTAGGAGAAAAGACTTCTTCAGAGATGATCGATATTTGAACTAACTGCCCTTAAACTAAACACATCCCACCACCATAGTCCTGCATGAAACGAAAATGTCAACTCATTTACAGTATAAGTAGCACTGGACGCTCCTGTGTGTCATGTTGATTAAGTTACGACACATAATGTATGGTTTGATATATGTTGCTATAATAAAATAATAATAATAACTAGAGATACTGTTCCTACGAAACAGTGTGGGCTCGCTCGTGACTATATTCTACAGCGTGCTAACTGTCATGTGAAGCTCAACCAATACTCCAGCTAACACCACTCCCAGATTTTTCACTCCTCGATTGCACCTCATCGGCCTTTGTACTGTCTGCAACAGAACTCACGCGACGGAACTCTATATATAATGAAGATAACATAGCGTTCTCGCCTTTCAGGCGAGCCCACATTAACTGTACTTAGGTTAGTTAACTTCCACCACTGCTACAGTTCCAGTTTTCAGTGCCTTGCTCAAAGGTGCGACAATATCTTATTTTCAGGGGAGAAAGACTTGACTGGGTGTTAATCAGAACCGTCACTGGTTCAAAGCCATCTCATCATCTTAATCATCCTGCTCTCTCTGTCTCTCATTTTTCCTATCAGTCTGCATTGTAATGCTATCCAATAAAGTAGGGATTTCATGGAACTGGTGTTAAGAAAAGATCTTCCCGTTATAATAAATAATATCCATGGCACAGACCTGGTGGGGTCAAATCAGGTTTGTTTCCCATCTCTCTGCTGTATTCTTCAGGAATTTGATTAGTCTCGCGTGGCCAGACTGTTGACTCCGCGATTTGCAAATGATCCCGTCATACAGTCTGGAATGACGTAAGAAGAAGAACGATGAGTACCCAGTTAAAGCGGAAGTGAAGCGTCCTCCCCACTTCCATTTCCGTCGCACATCGCGCACATTTATCCTAATGTAAATAAAAATCATCTTAAGCATATTTAGCTTGTTGCTTAGCAGAAATGACATTTTAAAATATATTTTCTTGAACGGAAATGCTAGCTTCCATCACTCGCCGTTAAGGAGGTGTAGTCCCAGACTCTATATAGCATTCAGAGATTGTGGAATAGTTATCTGGCTACGCGAGACTAGATTTGATTGATTTAATTAGATTTTACTTCATTGTGCCCTTGAGGACATTTGTCCTCTGCATTGAATCCATCCCAAGGGGCAGCCACTGTGTGCAGCGCTTGGGTACCACCTCCACTTGGTTCCAGTAATGCCAGTACCTTGGACAATAGATGCCTTAATGGTCCACGTCACATTGATATAAACCAGTATGCGCACGCCGGTCGGCACCAAATGAACCCCACCGTTCATAGGATGCAATGGATGGCACTCGTGTTTAAAAATGCATTCCATCAAACTTTCAGATGCCGTTTTTCTCCCAGTGTGGAGGAAGAATGCTTAGGATTTTTACTGTAAATTCTCACTCTTGAAATATATAATCCTTAGTTTCTGTTGATTGTAAACAATAATAGCGATTCAAAACAGTTGTCCTTCAAACCCCACCTCTATTCACCGTCATCAGAACAGAGGGAGCGCTCCTCATGATCACCCATCCGATCCACTGGATCACCAGAGCGTCTACTGCTCGCCCAGCTGCAGTCCATGAAGCCTAATTATGCTCCGTCCTGCGACGGTGTCGCGCGCAGAGCCGCAGACCTCCAAGCTCAGAAGGGTTGCATTGGTGACGCGATGTGAGTTTGTATATCAGCTACTCTTGACGTGGAACACCGTTGCGCAATGAAGTATATATGTCTCGATAAGGGCGCACCCATGGGAGCACCTCACTAGCACACAAGAGGAGGTTGAATAACCAGTGCTCCCCAAAACAACAGGTTTGGGGATCTGTTGGGAATTGATTACATGATACAGTCAGCTGTGCATTCAGTCTCAATGTTTGTAAACAAATAATTGGTCTATGGCTTTGGTAGGAGCTCTACAGTAGCATGCATGTCTTTTAGAGTAGGAAATGGTCTTAAACACAACATCTGTGGGTTAGAAGAGTTATTCTACTTAATAATCTGGTAAATACCCAGACTTACAAGGTCAACAGGATTTTCCCCCGTTGCACCAACGCCACATAATAATAAAGACAGGTAGGCAACTACATTCATGTCAGACTTTGCATTCACTATAATAACCTGCCTTTGCGCACGACTTAACCTTGGACAATATGCAGGTCCCTTTTGGCCCCGTTGTACAAAGAGCATTATTTCTCATTCATCTACGTGTGCATGCACCCACCTGCCATCCTGCTAATCATAAACATAACCCGATGTGGTGGTATCTCTCATTTGCATCGAGAAGGAAACTCATTTGACCCAAGGTTACGGCGCCATTGTCTCCGCCATTAATGTGTATGAATGTACAGCATTAAAGGCACAATTGTTTCCTTGTGCTAAAGCTGTTCTAAAGACCAAACAACAAGTGAGGGAGAACCAGCTGCTACTTTCTTTATAAGCCAGCAAACAGAGCAGCATCAGGTTTTGAATGGAGAAATAAGGAGTAGGTGTTAGTTAGATACGGTTTTAATGTCTTTGATTCCCCACAGTGGATGCTGTGATAATGAACTAAAGTACTACTTAACTAAAGTGTTTTGAACCACAGATTATATCTTATTAATATAAATAATTGTACCAACTTGTGAGACTGTGGAGAACATATTATAACTTATGTAAAAAAATAAAACAAATATATACAGTGTATACAGTATAGTACGGTATATATATGTGTGTGTGTATATATATATATATATATATAAAATCAATGAGATTCCAAGTCTCATCCATTATCAAAACGTGCGCTCATACACACACACACACACACACACACACACACACACACACACACACACACACACACACACACACACACACACACACACACACACACAGAGTCACACACACACCCGCACACAATCACACACACAATCCATACTTTTAACAAAACAACTTTCAACCCGGTGACCTTATCTTGGGCATGTCAGGCGCTATTCTCTTGGAAGATGAAGACGTTCCTTTTCCTTCTCTGCCTCTTCTTTTTTCCCTTTCTCTTTTCTCACAACAGGGTCTTTTGCTTCCTGTTTGCCACCAAGGAGGAGCCCCATGCTCTCTCACACACACGCACACGCGCACGCCCGCACGACACACACACACACACACACACACACACACACACACACACACACACACACACACACACACACACACACACACACACACACACACACACACACACAGTGCTAAAGCAGGTGGTGTGTGTCAAGACCATCATTATGAAGTGAAGCAGTCTCCTGCTCACCTCCATGGTGGGCCTCTCTATTTCCACATTGTTGTTGTTTATTCGTGCGAATGAAAGGTTCGAACCAACAAAGGTCAACCGCGAGGTCAGACAAAGACTTCGCTCTTCGCAACGACAACATGCTGTGGCATTTTGGTCAAAATGTGTCCGCCAAATCATCTTCTATCATGGTTGATTTGATGTTGAATCCTTCCATGGAATTGAAAGGTGTTGTCGGTTGCGGTTTGTAAACACAACATTCAAAGTTAGCCCCCTCCTCCTGAGCTCAACAACAACACCACCAATAGCTCGCACCTACAGTACAGTACAGTACAGTACAGTACAGTACAGTACAGTACAGGAGTACAGTACCTGCCCAAAGGTTTACGACCAGAAATGTCCCAAACTAAGTGAAACAAGAACATACAGGCAGAAGGAAGGGACACCGCCACACACTTCTGGTGGGTCATAAAGAATTATTGAGAGGGGTTGTTTTTGTGTGTCTATGTACATCTACGTCTGTAAGTCTATACACTGTTTTTACTGCTTGTTCTACTAGTTATAGGGTGTGCCAAATGTAGTTCTAAGAGAGGCCATTTCTTGGGTCAACACAGCCTTACACAGGTGTTCTGATTGGAGTAGAGCATTATAGTTCTATGCAATCAAACAATTGAAACACCTGTGTTTTGACCCAAAATATGGCCGCTAAGGACTACAATTACGTCACCGTTGGCACACACTATAGCTACCTCAGCCCGGGAACCCCTATACGTAACTATACCTTTCAACCCGGGAACCTCTTTTAGGGTAGTTGTTGCTATGTACAGTGTATAGTAACATCATCTTTTTAACTCTTTTATTGCCCTTTTAAGGATCTAAGGATGTCTTAAACTGCCATCAAAGTAGCTTAGACACCCCCCATCTGCAGGCGTTCATTCGGCGGCATGAACACATAAACTAGCGTTCTTCCGGCGATAAAAGAGTTGATATATATTTGAATAAATATTTGAAGATTTTCAGAAAACATAATTCAGGATTTAAGGCTAACAACGAGTTTGTAGATTGGCTCTTTGGCAAAGAGGTTTGGTGGAGAGGGGAAAAAAAGAGCACACTAAGTACAGAGTGAAAGGTCAAGTTTATTAAGTATTGACGGTTCAAGTGGATAAATATCTGAAAACACAAATTGACATGAATCCAAAATACACTGATGACTGTGCTGTCAAACGATGAAACTATATGGAATCTCTGAAAAGGTTGTGGGGTCCCTGCTTCATCTCTCTCTCAACTAAGGGGCCCTTGGCCTGAAAACGTTGAAGACCCCTGGCCTAAAATGGAAATATATCGTCTGGTTAATGCATTCATTGTAAAGTCTGGGAGGGTTGGAGAGAGAAACCAATGCAAGGCCGTGCTGGCATCATGTACTGTATACCGCCGCTGACCTTTAACTAACATTTAGCAGTCAGCGGTGGCTTGGCTCACCTCTCTGTGCAAGGCGCTGGCCGTGACAGACAGGTGAACGTGTGTGTGTGTGTGTGTGTGTGTGTGTGTGTGTGTGTGTGTGTGTGTGTGTGTGTGTGTGTGTGTGTGTGTGTGTGTGTGTGTGTGTGTGTGTGTGTGTGTGTGTGTGTGTGTGTGTGTGTGTGTGTGTGTTTGTGCGTCTCGGCCATGCAGCGAGGCCACAACGACTCGCTGACCAGGGGTGTCGCACCAAATTCTGGGCCCCGGGTACAAGGATTCACTGTGGGGCCCCTGTGCTTTAACTATTGAAAAATAGCAGATATACAAGCTCACAGCGCGGCACCGAGTGCCGCGCTGCGAGCTTGTAGATCTGCTATTTTTGAAAAAATGATGAAAATCTTTGAATATTTCCAATCCTTCTGAGGTTTTTTTTTTAAAAACCTATTTTTCTATGTCAGTGGAGCTCAAACCTTTTCATGTGAAGGACCCCCAAAATGGTATGTATTTGGCCACGGAACCCCATGTCAAAATATTTAGTTCCCCCCCAGAAGCAAAATTTGAGTTACAAATGTTCGCTTAAAAAAATACATATATTCAAAGATTTGCACACATTTTCACGACTTTTCAAAAATGGCAGATCTACAAGCTCGCAGCGCGGCACTCGGTGCCGCGCTGTGAGCTTGTATATCTGCTATTTTTCAATAGCTAAAGTATAAAATAATTAAGGCCCCTCCACCACCTTGGGCCCTATAGTAACTCAGTCCCACTCCCCCCCCCCCCTTGTGACGCCCCTGTCACTGACCACAGACAGCTGGGCGGTACATAGCTCACCTCGTCTCTCAGGTGGATTCCATGTTCAGGGAGTTCTGCCCGCGACACTGATTAATGGCTATCACATCCATTTCTGAAAAAGGCCTGCCTTGTTTGTTTTGGAGGCGCGCGGAGACAGCTCAACTGGGCCGGTCTAACACAGGTTCCCACGATGCACGGTGCTCTTCGTGAGGCCGGGATGAGTTCTGGAGACGGCCAGCTCTCGCTCGCTCGAGGCCAATACCTACAGAGATATGAGCAGCAACAAGTCCTCATTAATCACCAGGTGTCTGACCTGTTCCTCGCACTCGTCGCTCTACTTCTGGGATTCTTTCTAAGAGGAAAAACAACCAGACTTTCATATGCTGCTATGAGCAGATTGAACCAGGATTTCGATGATTGATTCATAGGCTTCCAATCTAATGAGATGATTGCGGAACTGAATGTTTTTTTTTAATTATTCTGAACTGTGGCAGGGTAGAATATTAATGGTACAACATAGCAGACTGATAGGTGATTTATTCTTCTTAATCATAGATTTGTCTATAATATTCCAGACAGTATTTGTACAGGAACGCAAGGCATGTCCAGAAAAGTAGAATTTGTCATGCAAATGAAGTTCACTGCATTTTGCATGTTTCTTTATGGTATTTCCTCCACAGACCACGTGCACCCACAAACACACAAATGCAAATGACCTTGCGGTGGCGTCACCATGCTTTTTGCAGTACCGTCTAGTTTCACTATATTTGAAATAGGTAAGCGCAAGGGACTTCAACAGGGGGTCCGGGACCCCTAGGGGGACCTCAGAGTTACTACAGGGGGGCCACCAAATCTGTCTTTTTTATATCAACCACTTGAGCCCTGTGTCCATATTCTGAAAACTTTAGCCAAAAATAGCAGATCTACAAGCTCACAACACCTCGCAACGCGAGGCGTTGTGAGCTTGTAGATCAGCTATTTTCGGCAAAGAGGTTTGATGTAGAGAGGAAAAAAAGCAGACTAAGTACAGAGTGAAAGGTCAAATGTATTAAGTATTGACGGTTCAATTTTGTTTATTTTGTCCAAACATCACATAAATCAGTACACACAACACAGTATCTGTATAGTAATATGATCAACACAGATTTGTCAGATTTTTCATAATCCATCCTGATTGGCTTTTGGCATCTAAGGTTTGCAGGAGTGGCTTGAACATAAATGCCTCAAACCTGAACGCAGCCAACTGTCTGTGGAGGGAGTGCAGTGCCTGAGTGCAGTGTCCGACATGGAGCCTGTTGGATGGGTGGTTATCCAGAACCACCGCTCCGACCGATAGGCTATGCCCATATTTGTAGCCTGGAATCCAGACTGATTCGGGACTATACTGATGATGTTAGGGATCTCGGACAGACAGAATGGTACAATGGCACAACTGGGTGGGACATGCATTCCCAACTTTCATCGTTCCTGGTCTAGCACACATAAATACTCACTCACAAAGATTTGCGTTTTTTTTCTTTCTTTTTTTTTATAGATAGACATAATGAGAAACAATTCAGAGCCAAAGGAGATTTTACTTTGATCCATCGGGGGCGCCACAAATATCAAATAAACGGGTTTCTACCACTTTTTGTGGTCACATGTTCAGATACTGGATTCTGATTGGCTTAAAACAGTGGTAAATCAGTCAACAACCTTGGGTTGGCTCATGGACCCCGCCCACTGTTGTGTTGCTGAAACAATTAATGATTGTAACTAAATAACCTTGCAAGTTACAACTGTGTTTTCTTTCATTTATATGGTAGAAGTGGTAGAAAAGCAATGTACCATTCGAGGGTTCGCCTCGTGCCACAACCCTGCAACAGTGGTAAATCAGCCAACAACCCACTCCCTCTCATGGTAAATGGCTTACTTTTAGGGGTATCAATCTTCACCAAATTTGGTAGACATGATCTCGGGAGTCATGATGACATTAAGCGTGTACACCAGACATAGAGAGACAGAGAGGGAGATAGACGCTCTCACAGCCCTGGTGCACCGGTGCTGTGGTTATTGGCGAAGAGGTATTGCGTGTCATGCCGTGCGATATGTTGTGCAACAGTGGTGCATTGAATGTAGTTCGTGCAGTATGACAACAACATCATTCACGGAAACAGAATTAATCGTTTAAAATCCATTGCATGATTCAAGGGAGATATCTGCCGTCCGATTGGCTTTTACTCTAATGAAAAAAAGACATCATGAACAGGTCTTGCATAATCAGGTTAATCAAATGCATCTCTCCTCTGCTGGCCTTAACACAATAACAATGATGGAAACCATTAGAAAACATGTCATTATAGATAACCACAGAATTATTCCATTGATAGAGCTAATCTGAGCTACACTGCAAACAGACCGGCTAAACAGGTCTAACCAGCCCCTCTCCAATACAATAGACCAAATGTTACTATTGGCCAAATGCAACAAAAAAGGATGAATGCCAAGTTTAACTTGTTAAAAAAAAGAGACAGAATATATCAACGGGATCTGGCATTAATCAAGCCACACTTAACTATATTAAATAGGCACATATTGTTACTTGGAGAAAAAGAAGACTGACCCCGTAATATGCTAATAAGCTGTAGAATCCATTTAGCAGGCACGGTTGGGAACACGGAACGAGGCAGTGTGGGTAATTAAATGTTTGCAAACGGCGAACATGTGCGCTGGCACCTTCTCCTCTTGCTTGAGGTTCAGCGCCATGGTTATTGAGACCAGGGGTGTCACACCAAATTCTGGGCCCTGGGTACAAGGAGTCACTGCGGGCCCCCCATGAATGTTCTTCATAGGAGGAGGAGGTTTAACCCATTTAGACTGGGAACGCATTATTTTGTGCTTTAACTATTGAAAAACAGCAGATCTACAAGCTCACTGCGAGCTTGTAGATCTGCCATTTTGGAAAAATCGTGAACATTTGTGCAAGTCTTTGAATATTTCAAAATCAAAGTTTTTTTTTGTTGAAAAACCTATGTTTGTACTGTATGTCAGTGGTGCTCAAACTTTTTCATGTGAAGGACCCCCAAAATGATATGTATTTGGCCACGGACCCCCATCTGAAAAGATTTCGTTCCAGGGACCCTCCCAGAAGCAAAATTTGAGTTACAAATGTTCGCTTAAAAAATACATGTATTCAACGATTTGCGCACATTTTCAGGACTTTGTGCCGCGCTGTGAGCTTGTATATCTGCTATTTTTCAATAGCTAAAGTATACAATAATTAAGGCCCCTCCACCTTGGGCCCTGGTAACTCAGTCCCACTCCCCCCCCCCCCCTTGTGACGCCCCTGCAGCTCCTTCCCTCACATTATGAGATCTTGGCCAGAAATAGTGGTCGATGTGTCAGAGTCACTTATTCACTGACTGTCAGCAGCATAGAAATACACCAGAGTTTTAAACTCTTCCTGTTTAATTGTTTAGCATTCACAGCACTAGAATAGTTCTGACAACATTGGACAACTTTAAACATAATTGCATAACCCATGCAAAATGGCCCCATAGGGGACAATATGCTCCGTCATATCGCACCATATTTATTTAACCAGGTTTTTCAAAGAAAGATCCAGAAATACATCAGCGTCGGTGGTAATAATAGGTTGGCAGACAGAATCACTATTT
>NC_137825.1:15655728-15713228 GCF_963921795.1 Nannobrachium achirus | reverse complement strand
CTCCTCACTCTAAACCATCTCCTCCCTAAACCTGGCACAAAGCAAGGCTGGATCACTGGGAACAGGTTGAATTGGCCAAGTGGTCTGACTAGCTTCACCCCGGGTCCTCTTTCTGATTCTCTCTGTCTCTCTCTTTCCTTATCTCCCCTTTCTCTCCTTCTGTCTCTCATTCCCTCACTTCTCCTCCTCCTCCTTGTTTTCTGCCATTTGCTAACCTGGGGCTTGTGGAAAAGGCGACGGGTTAACTCCGGTTTGCTGTGGGCTAACATCACACCTCAACAGGTCTGGGGAGACGACGGTGGGAGACGGGAGGGAGAGAGAGGGAGAGAGAGAGAGAGAGAGGGAGAGAGAGAGAGAGAAGGGGGCTCCGGGGGCGGCCAGCTCTCTGGCATCGGGGGCTCCAGGGCCGTAAATCCACCGGCTTTATTTACTGCCTTTCGGACTTATGAATGTTAAGATATTTGACGCCACCCCTGGCCCCATAATTCCCCAGGCCTGCAGACTTTTGGCAAGAGGGTTTTGAGTTTCGACGTATAATTACGAGTAGTTTAAAAAAGAACAAAAAAAGGGGGGGGTTGGGTTGGATCGGGGGGGGGGGGGGGGATGAGCGCAACACCCAGCATCCCCTGCACTGCTTCCAAAACCGATGCCGATTTCTTTTTTTTAAAAACAACAATGCTGTCGGTAGGCATTGTGCTCTTTTAAACAATAGCGTTTTCTCCCTCTTCCTCTCTTTGTGCCAGTTGTATTTTCGTGGCCGGTGTCTCTCTCTCTGCTGTTGTTAAAGATCCACTATGTTTTAGAAAATAATTCCACTTCTTTCATGTACGATAGCTGACTCTTTTGGAGCGTGTGTGTGTGTGTGCGTGTGTGTGTGGTGGGAGTTAAATGGTGGATTTTATGACAAGATTAAGGAAATGAACATCCATTGTGCTGTAGCTGCAGAACGTGTGAGTGCGAGTGTAACACCAACCTTCCTTTGTGCTCACATGCCCACCGAGCAGTGGGCCCTGACGTCGTCTAATTGACACGGACAGTATCTCTTTAAACACCGCTAAGAGCATAAGCATAACAATGGTATATCATATGGATTATGGGTGTTTCCGTCGCTCTAAATGGATTTCGGGTAGCGGACTGAGGGGAAAGATAGTTTTAATGCGGATTTAAAGGGGATGGGGAACCCGCACCTTATCAAATTGGCTTTACATGTTAATGGGGCCTAATTGGTGTCCGCGGGGTTTTTTTGTGGCGACAACGCGGTCACATATTTGTGCCTCTCCCCGCGAAACGCGCTCCGAATTTAGCCGGGGAGGTTGCGCTCCCTTTGTCTTGCAAATCACTTTTGTTTACAAAAGTATGGTGTGGAAGCAGTCCTCTCCTCTCCTCTCCTCTCCTTCCATTGCTGTTTCTCTCATCCCATGCAGGGAGAAGCAGGGAAAGAAAAGGTCTTTATTTTTCTTTGACTCGATAAACAGCTATAAAAAAAATAAAAAAAGTGCAATCTGTTTTGGATTTGAGGGAGTTAAGTTAGGGAGGGGGGGGGGGGGGAGGGTGTGCATGTGAGTGGGGTAAAGTTTGGCACCATTAAACAAAAATTGGGGCCTGCTAGACATTAGCGGCGCGCAGCAACATTCTCGGAGCTTAATTAGTCCGAACTGTAATTGTTCATGGTCTGCCAGTAGGAGTAATGCTCAGGAAAAGTGGAGTTGCGCTAAATCGGCCCGGGTTTTTTTTTTTAAACAATAAATCACTCGCATATTTGTGCCATGATTCAGATAGAGAGGCTCGACCTCTCCCATCTCGACATGTGGTAAATTGTAAAGTCAATGAATCGCAGATGTAGGGGAAGGGGGGGGGGGGGGGGGGGTGAGAGAGAGAGAGAGAGAGAGAGAGAGGGGGAGAGTGAGAGAGAGAGAGAGAGTGTGAGAGAGAGGGGTGGGGGGGCAGTACAGTAAGGTTTTGTTAGCGCCTCGTGAATGAATGGAAAAGATTTACGCCGTAAATATTTACAGAGATGTATATATATTTTTTTTCTTTCCTCTCGCGAGCTGAGCTTCATTGTGTAACGCTGATGATGATGATGTGTTGGCATGTTGGGATGTGTGAACGCTCACAGTCAGAGACCCCGTGATCATCCGCTATGCTGTTTTTAAACAGCAACACGAGCGCGTGCATGCACGCGCGAGAGAGAGAAGAAATGAAAAACTATAGGAGTCCATCACGTTTGTGGGCGTGTTTCTAATTAGATTTTTAACTAGTGTGATGGGAGTAGTATAGCTCCCTGGTGGGAGGAGGCTGACCGGGGCTTGGGTGTAGCTAGCGTTTAGCTGCACATTCACTAACCTCCGGCTAGACGCCGCCGCTGCTGGGTCTTTTTCTCTTTCCGTTTCTTTCCCCTCACATTAATTAAATCACCATTGTTCTCTGTGTCGTAACTCCGTTGCGGTTTATCTAGTTTTAGTTTTGTTTGTGGAAAGCAACGGCCATGTTATTCTTGACATGGCGTAGAAGCGCAGCTGTAAATGTAGGATTTGTATTTCTTCCGTCAGAAGAAGTGCGACTGTTGGTGAAAGCCAATAGTTGTGAGATTTTTTGTGAATGCACTTTCACCTTCCCCTGGACCGGCCCTCCTCACTCAGCGACAGGGGCGTCACAAGGGGGGGGGGGTTAGGACTGAGTTACTAGGGCCCTTAATTATTTTATGCTTTAGCTATTGAAAGATGGCAGATATACAAGCTTGTTTGTGTATCTGCGAGCTTGTAGATTTGCTATTTTTGAAAAGTCGTGAAAATGTGCGCCAATATATGTATTTTTAAGTAAACATTTGTAACTCAAATATATACTTCTGGGGGGGTCCCTGGAACAAAATATTTTGAGATGGTGGTCCGTGGCCAAATACGTTTCATTTTGGGGGTCCTTCACGTGAAAAAGCAACACTGACATAGAAACATAGGTTTTTCAAAGATTTTTCAAAAATAGCAGATCTACAGCTTGTTTATCTGCTATTTTTCAGTACCCAGTACCCAGGGCCCAGAATTTGGTGCGACACCCCTGGTCAGTGAACCACCGTCTGTGTAAGGAGGGAAAAAAAAAAAAAAAACTGCATTAGCTTAGCAGCTGTGCACGGGTGCCCCCCCCCAAACCCCTATACACCCCTCTCTCATGCCCCCCCTTCCCATAGAGCTCAACACAAAGATGGTACTGTACATCTGGAATGCAACTTTTGTCATCTGTTAAATATAGGCTAGTTCTGCAGCAGGCCCAGAGGACTCGGGGCACCCTGAAACATGGAAATCAAATTACTTCTTGTGTGTGTACGTGCGTGTGTGTGTGTGTGTGTGCGTGCGTGTGTGTTTGCGCGCGCACACCGCACATGTGTATATCTTTTTGCATATAGGCGCCAGATGAATTTGTAACCAATGCATTTTAACACAATCCAGCAGTGCTTTTTTTTGTCATCAATTAAAAGCACAGCGTCTTATCGACTTTGGTCGAGGTTAATTTAATTATTTTCGATTATTATGTCATTCAAAGATAAGGCATAGGAAGGAACTTTTCTGTTTTTAATCAAAAGGTTTTTTTTTTTGGTCTTCACAGTCTTTTGAAGAGTTGAACATGAATCCATCCCCCAAACCGCACTCCCCACATTTGAAAGACCTTTACGAATAACAAGACTTATTTTTCTTCTTCTCCTTCCTGAATTGCAACGGGAAGTTCCTGCAGCTCTTGCATAGTTAGCTCCATTCATCTCCGTTAAAGCCGTATTTATACTTAATAGCTGCACACCGGTGTCCCGCACCGGAATGAGCTTATCAACAAAATCACAACAGTTTGCCCTTGCGGTGCGTTGTGAGCTTGTAGATCGTCTATTTCCAGTGCGGGACACCCCTTGATGCAAATGCACATGCTGGCAAAGCAGCAAGGATTGGTGGAGGAGGCTGCATTTTCCTCACACGTCACCAGCCAATAGACTGGACTCAGAAGTCAGCAAGTCAATAATGTTCAGATTATGGCGATTTGGAATGAAGTGCAAGTTTTTTTGAGCGATAAGCGATAACATTGAGCGACGTGGTCACGGCGGATTTGAATTATTACATTGCGCAGCAGCTTAAAAGATAAACGTCGGGGGCGACTATTGATCGCATGTTTGGATTTAAGCAGCTCGTTACGAGTAAGGGTTATCAGGCGGAGGCATCGTTGTGGGGAAATGTGGAAATGTCACCTTGGAACAATTGGACATATTCATCCGCTATGAATGAATAATTTAAGTTGATTCATGAGTTGTATAAATGAACATGCTCTGTTGATTTGATACATTCACACACACATCGTCGTTGTCGGGTGGAAACCTTGTATCTCCAAGTTTCAAATTTGCATGTTCTTTTGCAAAGTAAAGCCCTGCTACATCATACAAGTCCGTCGCACAAAAGTAGTGAAAACAGCAGATCTACAAGCACACAAAGCCTCGCGGTGCGAGGCGTTGTGTGCTTGTAGATCGGCTGTTTTCACTAGTTTAAATCATTTTTAAAATGATAAATGCGAAATGAACGGTTTTGGACATACAAGGTTTTCACCTGGCAACGACGATATACTATATATTTTAATCACAGGGCAGAATTCACAAAGTGTTGTGTTGAGATGGATTTAGCTTGCTGTAGTCTTAACTTGATCTTTTAACTTGATTTCCTCCTTCTTCGTCGTCTTCTTCTTCTTCTTCGGATGTTGCATATTTCTGTAAGCCCATTCATTCATAACAGGCTCCTAGTCCTCCAGCAGCCAGCAAAGTGGGAGGGAATGCACTGGGCGGGGGGTGGACTGGACAGAGGGGGGGTGCAGCGGGAAATTTGTCCAGAACTCTGTGTGTGTGTGTGTGGGAGGAGGGGGGGGGGTTACACAAAGGCGGGCTGAATAGGCCGCATAATTGCTGTTAATGCCGGGGCAATGAGAGCAGCGACAGCTCCTGGTTAGGTGTCCAAACAATAGCAGCCCTGGCTGGGCGGCAACATTTATCTTCCTTAAAGCACAAAACAAAAAGACAACCGCTGAGAAGAGAAAACGTGTGTGTGGGGGGGCCGGTTTATTGCCCCGCATGGAGGAAACGGGCAGTGTCACGTGAAGCCTGATTTATAGAGCATCGTACGATGATGTTGCTTGTAGAGAATAACTGATATTAAAGCTAGGGATGGGAAGATATGCGATATTATATTATCGTTTATCGTGATAAAAAACACTCACGATAATCGTATTGTGGAGATTTAATTTATCGTGATATCGTCCTCCGTCATGCACTGGGATCAATTCACCTTTTATTTGCCGAGCTGCATATCCGGTACCACTTAGACCCTCTATACTTGATCAAAAGTACTTATAATATACGTACTTGATGCAGTTTCTTTTTTTCCACACCATCAAATGTCTTAGCCGATCTACAAGCTCACAACGCGTCACAACGTGACGCGTTGTGAGCTTGTAGATCTGCTATTTTTTGGCAAATGTTCCGCCCAGGATGATGGATTTTGATTATCGTGAGTAAATCGTGATTTCTTTTGTCACAATAATCGTGATATGACATTTTCATATCGTCCCATCCCTACTTTGGGCTCTCTCTTTTCGTTCTGCGGAGTAAAAAAAGTAGGCCAACGGCTTCTGCTGCTGCTGCTTAACCAATCAGCCCTTGCCGTACCACCCTGGTGGTTCCCTCCACGTTCCCCCACTGCCGCGTCATCAGAAAGTTGACCTTAGCAAACTCTGGGTGAGAGGGCCGCACGACACCGGAGGAATTCTGGTCGTGCCGTGCTGCCCCGCGTTGTTTAGATTGCAGAGTGTGTTTGGGGCAGGGTCAAAGTGCAACAGTGCTGCTTTTTTTTTTTAGACAGGAGCTTCTCTTCTCTCAACCCTTTTTTTATGACGACTGATAGCTAGAGGTGTGTGCTGTGTTGTGTTGTGCTGTGTTGTGTTGTGTGTGTACGTGCTTTAAGGCCAGGTGCGTCACAAGCGGGGGGAAAGTGGGACTGAGTTACTAGGGCCCAAGGTGGAGGGGCCTGGAATTATTTTATACTTTAGCTATTGAAAAATAGCAGATATACAAGCTCCTGCGAGCTTGTAAATCTGCTATTTTTGAGAAGTCGTGAAAATGTGTGCAAATCTTTGAATATATGGGGGTCCGTGGTCAAATACATATAATTTGGAGGGCCCTTCACATGAAAAGGTTTGAGCACCACTGACATAGAAACATATGTTTTTCAGAAAACCTTAGAAGGATTTGAAATATTCAAAGACTTTCAATTCAAAGACATCTTTCAAAAATAGCAGATCTACAAGCTCAAGTGCGGTGCTGTGAGCTTGTATATCTGCTATTTTTCAATAGTTAAAGCACACAATGTGGGTGAATCCTTGTACCCAGGGCCCAGAATTTGGTGCGACACCCTTGGTTGTGTTGTGTTGTGTTGTGTTGTGTGTGTACGTGCTGTAAGGCCATCCCAGCAGCGCTAAATGATAGTGTGCAGGCTAATGACTAGCGGTGTGCCAGTGTGCTGCTGCTGGCCCACATCTAGGAAGGCTGTAACCAGAACGATCTGGAACATTCCACCATTGAAGAATCTTGTACATAGTACATACATAGTCATTTTTTATTTTCTTTCTTCGCAAGGTAGAACGTTTACAGCTCAACTTTAGCATTGCTGCGCTGTCTAGGGATGGGTCAATGCGCGATATTATCGTTTATTGTGATATAAAAATAACACTCGTATTGGGGAGATTTAATGTATTGTGATATCGTCCTCTTGTCATGCACTGGGTTCAATTCAGCTTTTATTTGCCGAGCTGCATATCCGGTAACATTTAAACCCTCTATATTTGGTCAAACGGACCTGGAAATAACGTTCTTGATACAGTCTTTTTTTTCTCCACTCTCTATCAAATGTCTTTGCCAAAAAATAGCCGATCTACAAGCTCTTGTAGAACGAGCTTGTAGATGTGCTATTCTTTTGGGCAAATGTTCCGCCCCAGGATAATGGATTTCGATTGTCGAGATAATATCGTAAATCGCGATTTCTGTTGTCAAAATTGTCACATTGTCTCATCCCTAGTGCTGTCAGGTCTACCATTACCATTCAACATGGCAAACAAAGCAACATGCCTTGTATTACCTCATCGCATTTGACCACTTAAGCCACCCTATTTTATAATTTGTCACGCAGCGAAAATGGCCAATCTAAAAGTTCAGTTTGTGTTGCGTTGTGAGATATCTTTTGGAAATCTTGTGAACATTGTTGAGGTTTTAGCTCCCATATGAATGTGATTTTGTTCTAATGTTTTATCAGTTTTATAATATGATGCACCATATTGACCATTTCCAATCGGTTCTTCTTCTGGTTTGGGACGGTTGCATTGTTTGTTTTCAATCTTGCACGGCTCTTAATTCAGTCAAGGGAAATCTCTGTTATTCAGATAATCAGATGGGAGGCAGGCTCTTTGTGTGCGTTTAAACACATAATTGCGGAGTTAAAGGTGATAAAACTCCAGTCCATGTATATTTAATCTCCTAATTAAACTTTTAATTGTTGCAGGATAAGCTCTAAGGACTGTGTGTGTATGTCGTGTGTGTGTGTGTGTGTGCGTGCGGCCGTGCGCGCGTGTGTGCACGCTCATCAGCCATGGAGGAAGAACACTAATGAGGCGATAGTCTGCTTGTTTGCTGCTAAAGGTGGTGGATTGATTCATAACTGCTCTGGAAAGGTGACGGAGCTTTTAGAGTCCGTGCAGAAAATGAGTTCATCTACTAATCTGCGGATTATGGTAGGATTTGGAACAAAATGTTGGCAAGATTTACTGTATGTGCATTTCTTTTTTTTTTTAAACAAAGCTAATGAACGAAACGTAAGCCCTTTTACGCAGACACAAAACGTGGAATAGCCAGAGATTTTCTTCTTTTTTTCCCCCCTTTTCTTTTTTACCCCAGTTGGCACACCAATTCCAGTTTAAGACAGATTAAGACCAAATTCCCCCATGTTAGCTCTCAAACCAGCTGCTAGAAACCTATTTACACAAAATAATAATGCAGCTCTTTAGAAGAGACAGATGTCAATTTGTGTACAGGACCAGATAACATTTCATGTTGAGTAGCCTGTCACATGTGCCATCCCTTATCCCCCCCACCCCTTGCTGTGCGTGGTAACGGAGTCAGAACCCATGCTATCTTAGAACTGCATAAGTACAGCGTTGCCTTCCAAAAACTCACATTTTGAGGGAAAGAAGTGTCACTTTTTGCGGTACATCGTCTTACACTCAAGAATAGAGCCCTTTTTGTGATCGACTGTCTTGACAAATTGTAATCCTTTTTGAGAAAGGAGTTGAAAATGCCATACCTTGATTGCAACACGTTCGCGGTTCAGATGCTCTCTCTATATAGCCTATATATCGTCGCTGTTGGGCAGAAACCTCGTATCTCCAGGTTTCAAATGTGTACGTCTTTTGGTAAAGCAAAGCCCTGCTTCATCATACAAGACCGTCGCACAAAACTAGTGAAAACGGCAGATCTACAACGCACACAACGCCTCGCACCGCGAGGCGTTGTGTGCTTGTAGATCGTCTGTTTTCACTAGTTTAGTATCATCTCTGTATCCATTAAACGAAACGGGTATTTCTTACATTGATGCTCCTACATATTATCATGCAAGCACCAGTTAAAGTTACTTTCCATCCCTCATATACTGTGCACAGTGCACATCCCATAACCCACACACTGCACATCATTTCGGAGCTCATATCTTTGAACGGGTAAGGGCTAGTATATATATTAGGGTGGATCTTAAATTACCTTTTTTTGATTTTCTTGAGTCTTACCCCCCAATTATGTTCCAATGTACAAAAAACTGCTTTGGTTAAAATTTGGTTGAATTTCAAGCATATTTAGAGGTAGCTCAATCAAGTCAAAGATTGTACATTTTATTGGTCAAAATCGAATTGCACTGCAGGCACATTTAAGTTATACATTACACATTATTCTTATACTAAGCACAGAAATTATATTTTTTAAGCTTACAAATCTAAACACAAATCTGATTACATGTTTGTCATATGTCAAACCAGAATTAATGTATTGTAGGAAATAGCAAAGCAAAGAATGACAATTAGCAAAGCAAAGAATGACAATTTGCAATTTTTCATTTAACGTGCACAATGACATGTATTTATTGCACACTCTTCAATCATACTCACAACACACACCAAGCACACAGCCCCACTTCCTTGTTTACCCCCAAAACCCCCGAAAGTCACTGCAGTATAGCAATTCAGTAGTTACTGATCAATTAAAGTTTGTTTACGGCTATCGGGATACTTGTGCCGATAGTCCTGCACAATTTGCAGCAAGTATTGGAGTTGGGACTCATCTTTAGTAAAGAGACCACAATATTCTTGTATTATGGCAACCCCACGCTCTGCATGATCATTAACAACATTCATCGCCTTCACTACAGCCAGAGCTTCTTAGTAGTCCACCCTGGGCTCCCACTCAAAGCACCTTGGAAAAAATCTTCAATGTTCTTCCTTGCAATTGTTCCAAGGTCAACAGTAATTCTCTTCATATGCCCCTGTTCACCATAAGTGATTGGAAAACTTTTGAGAATCAGCTTTAGACACCTCAGCATTTATTGATGAACCGGATACCTCGCTGCTCGAGGTATCCGGTTCAGAGCTCCAGGAGCTACCCATCATGCCCGTTGGATGGAAAAGGTTATTTATTGTTTGAAGATCTGAATGTTTCATGGCCAATTCAAACTGACCTTCAGGGAAGAAAAAGCATGCATGGATTTGTGCATTTTTGCAGTTTGCAATTATGTGAAGGCATGGATGATGGCACCTGTTGCTGTCAGCGCTCCACTAAATGACTTGGCAGATGTTAAAATCATTGCTGGAATATTCATCAATAAATGCTGAGGTGTCTAAAGCTGCTTCTCAAAAGTTTTCCAATCACTTATGGTATTTATTTGGCTCCAGTGATCGTCAGACTTGCATTGTTTGACAGTCAAGTGAGCGCGCAAACGAAGAGGCTGATGGTGAGAGCCATGAAAGATGGAAATGAAGATCATGAACAGGGGCATATGAAGATAATTACTGTTGACCTTGGAACAATTGCAAGGAAGAACATTGAAGTGCTTTTCAAAATGATGGATCTCCCAGATGACTTCCTTGACGTTGATCCCGATGAGTGGGAGCCCAGGGTGGACTACCAAGAAGCTCTGGCTGTAGTGAAGGCGATGAATGTTGTCAATGATCATGCAGAGCGTGGGGTTGCCCTAATACAAGAATATTGTGGTCTCATTACTAAAGATGAGTCCCAACTCCAATACTTCGGCACAAGTATCCCGATAGCCGTAAACAAACTTTAATTGATCAGTAACTACTGAATTGCTATACTGCAGTGACTTTTGGGGGTTTTGGGGGTAAACAAGGAAGTGGGGCTGTGTGATTGTTGTGTGTTGTGAGTATGATTGAAGAGTGTGCAATAAAGACATGTCATTGTGCACGTTAAATGAAAAATAGCAATTTGTCATTCTTTGCTTTGCTATTTCCTACAATACATTAATTCTGGTTTGACATGACAAACATGTAATCAGATTTGTGTTTAGATTTGTAAGCTTAAAAAATATAATTTCTGTGCTTAGTATAAGAATAATGTGTAATGTATAACTTAAATGTGCCTGCAGTGCAATTCGATTTTGACCAATAAAATGTACAATCTTTGACTTGATTGAGCTACCTCTAAATATGCTTGAAATTCAACCAAATTTTAACCAAAGCAGTTTTTTGTACATTGGAACATAATTGGGGGGTAAGACTCAAGAAAATCAAAAAAAGGTAATTTAAGATCCACCCTAATATATATATTTGTTAAAACTGAACAGAGACCTCCAAGGTATTGACTGGGGGGAAAAAAACAACATCAACCCGGGTGGATTTCATGGTTTGGGTTTTACACAGTGGTGGTGGTGGTGGTGGTAGTATATGTGCTAACAGCGTACTCATTCCTCCCCTCCAATGAGCGGACCGGCGCGGCGCGTCAACAGTGTTCAGGGTCAGTTCCAGGAGTGAACAAATTGACTCCCCACCAACTGAGTGAATTGCCAATCGCCTTTTCCTCCCTCGGGGGGTCGGGAGCGAATTGAGCGTCTTGTTTGGACAAGTGTCCCAAGGAGGTGAAGACGGGTTGCCTCTATAGCGCGCCCACCACACCGGAGGGGAACGCTGACTGACATAACAAACGGACCGAGAGCTCAGGAGGGACTCGGCGCTGCTTAGACAGAAAGCAATGCAATCTAGTCATTATTACACCTTCCCTAACCCACCGCAACCACACATTGATTGACTGAAGTAATCACCTGTGGGGTTTACTTTGCCGGTTAACTGCGATGTGTGTCCATGGCTAAAACACCGCCAAGGTGATCAGAGTGTGTTGTTATCGCCATTTCCTCTCTGAATGGGAGGTCGTTTGACAGATTTCTGTGTGTGTGTGCGGTGGTGAATATGAGACCTGCGTCCGGGAGAACATATAATTTATATCGGGCAAATATCTAATTTGTGGGAATACTGATGTAGTGTTTATTCCAAGGGTCTTCAACAGGGGGTCCTCAGAGTTACCACAGGGGGTCCTCCAAATCCTTTTTTTTATATTAACCACTTGAACCCTGGCGTCCATATTCGGAGAACTTTAGCCAAAAATGGCAGATCGTTGTGAGCTTGTAGATCAGCTATTTTCGGCAAAGAGGTTTGGTGTAGACTGGAGGAGAAAAAGAGCAGACTAAGTGAAAGCTCAAGTTTATGAAATATTGACGGTTCAAGTGGTTAAATATAAACTCAAAATACACTGATGATTGTGCCGTCAAACGATGAAACTATATGGTATCTATGGGTTGTGTGGGGTCCCTGCTTCATCTCTCTCTCGACTAAGGCCTGAAAACGTTGAAGACCCCTGGTTTATTCAAACAATGACATCGCCAGTGTTGACTGGTGTGTCACTGTGCGCGGGCGGGCTGTAATGCCAGTGTCATGTGATCCGCGTCATGGTGCCCTTTAGAACCGGGAGACTCCTTATCGCGGCTTTACTGCCACCTTATCTTTATTTGCCGTCTCACTTGGCGTATTTCAAATATCCATAAAGATAAATGTCCCAACTTTGGCATAACGGGTGGCGTCAAGTGGGTAAGGTTTCCGGACAAAGGGTGCCCCTTGGTCAGAATTATGCGCGATTGACGAGTTTCGACTGACCAAAACGTGCCAAAACGGCCATCGTCAGGTGACCGTTTGGGAATCTGCTGGGCTGGGTGTTGAAGCCTGTTTATGGCCCATGCTAGGGCTGTCACAATTATTACATAATCGTCTAATCGTGATTATTTTTCATAATCGTCATAATCGTTTCCATGTTGAAAAATGTTCATATATTTAAAAAAAGGTCAAAATTTTTGGAAATAGCAGATGCGACGCGTTGTGAGCTTGTAGATCGGCTATTTCCACTATCAAAGTTATTTTTTAAGTAGTAAGTTGTCAAATATGTCAGTAATTTCTTTGTATATTTAGGTTATGTGTCATATCTACCATGTACAACTTCAAAGCCTAAAAGCCAAAACAGAAATGTAATTATCAACGACAAAAACACAATTAAATCGTTAATCGCCAATTATTCGAGTGACAATTAATCGTCATGTAAAATGTCATATCGTGACAGCCCTAGCCCATGCCGTGTGTTAGCGCCAGCGGTCGAGTCTAGTTTCGGTGTGTTTGTATTTGTAAAGGCCTCTTATTTGTCTTTCTGGATGACCCTTGGTGTGTCATAAGGCTTGTCTCCACACAGACAGGCAGGCAGACAGACAGACAGACAGACAGGCAGGCCTGCTCGCTCTGTAGCTGCAAACAGCAGCTGGCCCGGGCCCAGGCAGAGGAATGCTGTGTGTGCTGTTTAAACAGTGGCTTGTCTCAGTGCAGGGCCGCGCCGCAGCCCAGGGAAGGAAGTCCCTGCGTGTTTACATAGCTGAATTGTCCTGTGGGCCCCTGAGTGTCTAATGCACTACTCTTCAAACATTCACAAGTGTGGAGATGACCCCCACTGACGCTGCTGATGTTCACGGGCTCTGCTATAGCTGCTGTCTCCTCTGCGTGTGTGTGTGTGTGCGTGTGTGCGTGTGTGTGTGTGTGTGTGTGTGTGTGTGTGTGTGTGTGTGTGTGTGCTTTCACTTGTGGACTCGCAGGTCTTATTTACTTGTCTTCCATTGGTGTTTGCGGCTTCAACCTAGAGCAGGGGTCTTCAACGTTTTCAGGCCAAGGACCCCTTAGTTGAGAGAGAGATGAAGCAGGGACCCCCCACAACCTTTTCAGAGATTCCATATAGTTTCATCGTTTGATGGCACAATTATCAGTGTATTTTTGGATTCACGTCAGTTTGTGTTTTCGGATATTTAACCACTTGAACGGTCAATACTTAATAAACTTAACCTTTCACTCTGTACTTTGTCTGCTCTTTTCCCCCTCTACACCAAACTTCTTTGCCGAAAATAGCCAATCTACAAGCTCACAACGCCTCGCAGCATTAGCCCTTGTGAGCTTGTAGATCTGCTATTTTTGGTTAAAGTTCTCCGAATATGGACACTAGGGTTCAAGTTCTTAATAAAGAAAAGTGTAGGAGTACAGAGATAGAAGGAGGGGAGGGGGGGCTTTAGCTCTGAAAGAAAGATCCGTCCCACCAAGAAGTCAAGACATTGACATACGGCGGAGTCATCAAGCTAACCGTTGTTTGAATTAGCCGCTATGATCCGATGACAAATCTCCCCGTTGCTCTCGCCACCGGAGCAGAAAACGTGGCCAGGGATTGGCATGATGTTAGCATAGTGTGTAAACCCTGCTTCAACAAGATGGATAAATGCAATTATTGGGCAGACCTGGAGAGGAGAAAATCCATTTAAAGCCTGTAACGCTAAGCAGAGGCCGTGGTTAATTCATTTGGCCAATTTACGGGTGATGTACGAGTGTCAGACCACATTAGTCAGGCGGGGAGGAGAGTGAGGCCTTATGTGTGTGTGTGTTTGTGTTTGCACGCACATCTGCGTGTCTGCAGTGTTAAATTTGTCGACTAAGACTAAAAGACTACAAGACTAAGACTATTATTTGTGTTATTCAAAAGACTAAGACTTAGACTAAATCTAAGTCTAAGGCTAATGGCTGTACAAATTAACACTGGTATGCAATGCAATTAAAGCCAAATACATCTTTTATGTATGGTTTATTTTGAAGTAACAGGCAGTAGAAGACAATGACTTGTTCAGAGTTCTGTGGTTATATTTAGCCTAATAGACGAAGACTAAAAGACTAAGACTAATCCCAAAAGACTAAGACTGAAATGTTTTGATATTTAGTCGACTAAGACTAGACTAGACAAAAACTATTTCAGAAGACTTATGCTGCATTCACACTGAGAGAAGCCAAGCTAATGGTTTGCTTGGTAATTCAATGTATTCTCTATGCAAACCAGCTTTAAAAAAATCCAGGCTTTTTTTTTCCAGCTTGGAAATTTTAAAAGCTGGTTTGCATAGAGAATACATTGAACGATCAAGCAGACCATTAGCTTGGCTTTTCTGTATGTGAATGAGGCATAAGACAAGACTAAGAGTAAATGGTGTGTTATTCAAAAGACTAAGACGAAATCAAAATTTGCTGAAAAGATTAGCACAGCGTGTCTGTGTGCATGTGTACGCTGAAGTGGAGGTGAAGATGTACTCTGGTCTCCTTGGACCACCTGACCCCCCCCCCCCCCCCTCCCAACCAGCCTTCCATTCTGCCATTACAGCAGACAATACAAATGGAGGGCCGGACGGACAAGGGAGGAGAATGACAAAAAGATACACTGAGAGGCGAATGGGATTGCTGTGCAAATGAGGCAGGGAGAGCCTGGCCGTGGTCTGCTGGGTGGCAGAGTGAGCGCGACTGCCATCTCCCTACCGAGCACTCAATCACACACTCTGTCCACGCACACACACACACACACACACACACACACACACACACACACACACACACACACACGCACACGCACACGCACACGCACACACACACACCCATCCACCCCCAAGCACCCATCCCACCTCTGCGCGTCGATAAAGCAACAGCAGTCAGTTCACATGCTCATGCCTTAGAGTTACTACAGGGGGTCCTCCAAATCTTTGTGTGATAGACACTTTTATTTTACCCCTGAGAACTTTAGCCAAAAATAGCAGATCTACTGCGAGGCGTTTTGAGCTTGTAGATCGGCTATTTTAGGCAAAGGGGTTTAGCGTAGAGGGGAAAAAGAGCAGACAACACCTTTAAGTACAGAGTGAAAGGTCAAGTTTATCAAGTATTGACGGTTCAAGTGGTTAAATATCTGAAAACACAAATTGACATGAATCCAAAATACACTGATGATTGTGCTGTCAAACGATGAAACTACTTGTATATGGATTCTGTAAACGGGTTGTGGGGGTCCCTGCTTCATCTCTCTCTCCCGACTAAGGGGTCCTTGGCCTGAAAACGTTGCAGACCCCTGCTCAGATGATTGTTTGGCTCTAACAGGCCACAGTGGTGGCTCATGTTGTGGGCATACCCGAGCTGACGGTGTTCCCTGACGTCCTTAAACGAGTTCAATCTCTACTTAGACTTTGAAGTCTTTTGATAACCTACTTTGTTTTTGCCCTACTCATATACGTAAGCAAAACAACTTAACCCCTTGAGGATCCCGTTGGAAAACATGGCAGTAAACGAAAACCTGTTGCAGCTAGGGATGGGTCGATAAGCGATATTATCGTTTATCGATAATCGTATCGTGGAGATTTAATTTATCGTGTTATCGACCGTCCGTCATGCACTGGGATCGCGTTGCGACGCTTTGTGAGCTTGTAGATCCGCTATTCTTTGGCAAGGGTGTCGCTCTCCATTCCGACATGTCGCCACTCCGAAATTGACTTCTTATTGTCGGAGTGGCGACACTTCCATAGAGGTTAAGTTTAGGGTAAGGGTTAGAGATAGGGTTAGTGTCGGAAAGGAGACATGTCGGAGTGACGGGGTGTAACCCTTTGGCAAATGTTCCGCCCCATGATAATGGATTTTGATTATCGCGATAATATCGTAAATCGCGATTTCTTTGGTCACAATAATGGTGATATGAAATCTTCATATCATCCCATCCCTAGTTGCAGCGTTGCTGTTGTTTGTGTTGCCGTGTCAACAACAGAGTGAGTTGTTGCTGTTGACACGGGAAGGCTTGTACAATTCAATTATGCCGCGCTCTGACCCAGATTGACTCTAGATGATGATACTCCATCTGAACTCAGGGAAGACGTCTCAAATCCAGTTAACAATTATGGTGTGGATGCCGATGTTTACTCCAGGCACGCAAAACGGCCCCGGCCCTCCAGACTCTGCCGGCGAGCGAGACTTTACCTAACGCGGGGGCGTCACAAGGGGTAGGAAAGTGGGACTGAGTTACTAGGGCCCAAGGTGGAGGGGCCCTAGTAACTTTAGCTATTGAAAAATAGCAGATATACAAGCTCACAGCGCGGCACCGAGTGCTACGCTGCAAGCTCGTAGATCTGCTATTTTTGTAAAAGTCGTGAAAATGTGCGCAAATCTTTGAATATATGTATTTTTTTAAGTGAACATTTGTAACTCAAATTTTGCTTCTGGGGGTGGTCCCTGGAACTAAATATTTTGAGATGGGGGGGGGGGGGGTCCTTCACGTGAAAAAGTTTGAGCATCACTGACATGGAAACATAGGTTTCTTGGCACACATTTTCACGATCTTTCAAAAATAGCAGATCTACAAGCTCGCAGCGCGGCACTCGGTGCTGCGCTGTGAGCTTGTATATCTGCTATTTTTCAATAGTTAACATTCATGGGGGGGCCCGCAGTGAATCCTTGTACCCAGGGCCCAGAATTTGGTGTGACGCCCCTGACCTAACGCACCTAGTCTTTCCCTCTCCCCGTTGTCCTGCAGGCTATCTCTGGTCGCCCCGAAGGCGTTGGGTCCTAGTGTCCACATGACTTTTCGCACAGGGGGGAAGGGGATGGAGTGTTTATCATCAACACGTTTAGCGTCGGCTTAGCCGTGCTTAGGCTGTTACAGGGCCATTGTCTTGCGGCCGAGGGAGGGAGGAAGGAGAGAGAGAGAGGGAGAGAAAAGAGACATTGAAACAGTTACGCAAGCTGAGCGGTATGCAAAAACGGTGGTTAGGGCAGAGCGCGGTGGGGGGGGGAAGCGTCGGTTTACAGCTTCAAGCCGCAGCCTGAATCAGAGCAAGGCTTTGGTATCAGCGAGACATGAGAGACTCAGATCTCTCTCTCTCATTCTCTCTCTTTCTTTCTTTCTTTCTTTCTCTCTCTCTATGATACTGATGCTTTGTGTAAGTGGCTGGGATCGCACTTTAAGTGCCTCTTGGTTCAGTTGGGTGTGCGTGCGACTTGTGCGTGTTCTGTGTCAGAGTGTGTGTGTGCGTGCGTGCATGCACGCTGTGTGTTAGCATTTGTCACCTGACTGTCAGGCAGCCGTCCTCAGGAAATTAGAGTTGGTGTGAATGCCGTCGTAGACAGGTGCCATCACTGCCACCCATGCCTGCTCAGCGGCAGCTGGGGGGGGGGGGGGGGGAGCGGGCAGCGGGATCATTTCGGGGGGTTTGGTGGTGGGGGTCTGCCCGGGTAGAATTCCTCTCCGTTGGTGTATGTGTTGGGTGGAGGGGGGAAGCCTTAGACTCACAAAGACTTTAAAGTCTCCCCCTGGTCCCCAAACTAAAGTCAGTCAAAACATACTTATTTTGTTTCGTACTAATACTAATAAACAGTCCCCTAGGGTCTTCAATGTTTTCAGGCCAAGGACCCCTAAGTTGAGAGAGAGATGAAGCAGGGACCCCCACAACCTGTTCATAGATTCCATGTAGTTTCATTGTTTGACAGCACAATTGTCCGTGTATTTTGGATTCATGTCAGTTTGTTTTCAGATATTTATTTAACCACTTGAACCGTCAATACTTTATAAACTTGAACCTTTCACTCTGTACTTAGTCTGCTCTTTTCCCCCTCTACACGAAACCTCTTGGCCTCGCAGTGCGAGGCGTTGTGAGCTTGTAGATCGGCTATTTTTGGCCAAAGTTCTCCGAATATAATGGATGCTAAGTTTCAAGAGGTTAATATAAAAAAGGAGAAAAACGTTAATATCACTCAAAGATTTGGAGGACCCCCTGTAGTAACTTGAGGACCCCCTTAGCGGACGCCCTGTTGAAGACCCTTGCCCTATCGTTCAGAGCCGCCGCCAACTCTTCAAGGGACACTGCAGCAGCTATGCGCGTTTGCTGCAAACGGCGTCTATATTAACGTCAGTGTTTTCAGCGCCTGAAATGACTTCCCTCCCTCCCTGCCCCACCCTCCCCTCAGAGCACGGGGAGGACCTGCACGCTGTCGGTGGTGCTTTCGCGGCCTCTTCCTCTCGGCAGAACCGCCGCACAGCTGGACCATAAGAACAGGAACCTCCTGTTCTCTCGGGGGAGGCTGTGTGGAGCGGACTGGACTACGTGTCTGGAAGACATTCCACTAACAGTCCTCTGAGCCTTGCAGCGGGATGTTCTCCTACCGCTACACTCCACTCCCTCCCCCTCCGTCCGTCCCCGCTACGCGAGCGTAGCTTTGGGGTCTCATTGAGGCCTGCGTTCCCAAAACCCTATCCACGAGTTTCCTACGCCCCATAGTGCATTGCGCAAACGTCTGCACCGAGGTTCCGCCGCCGATTTACAAGCTCACAACGGGTTGCATCTGCGACGCGACGTGAGCTTGTATGTCTGCTGTTAAACCCGGAAGTTTGGTCCTGATAGTCTCCAGTAAACTCCCGCGGAAACTTGTGGATAGAGTTAAGAATCTAGGATTTTTCAGCTGGCCGTGTGTAGGTGGTGATATATCCAACTATCATACACTTGAACACACACCCCCGCTTCCCCCCTCTTTCTCTTTCCCAGTCACACACACACACACACACACACACACACACACACACACACACACACACACACACACACACACACACACACACACACACACACACACACACACACACACACACACCCTCCGGGGAGAACAACTGTTGCTTGCTGCCTATAGGCCAGCGGAATTCATCGCCCCGACTATGAAGAAGGAAAAAACACAAGGCCTAAAAAACAGCTTGGAAGTTTTCTATATGCTCCTGTGGATCGTTTTACAGCCGTGGACGACGTGCCGCTCGACACAACTGTTCCCATTTAGTGGGGAGGGAGCTGCCAGTCTTATTAGGGTCGCCAGAGGGACAAATGTTTTTTTATTTTTTTTTCACAGCCGCGAATCCCGCGATGTATTGCTCACAAAAATCTCTCCACCAGGTGAGACACTCATAGCAACCTGTAAAGCCCCTATCAGAGCCCAAGGTGAGGAGCTATCCACCGCAAATTTTAGGTGGAAAGCTTTCCACCTCAAGTCAGAAAATAAGTGAAGGCCATCATAGTCAGTCACGGTGAAGTCCTATTCACCGTGACTGACTGGTCTAGATCGACCAATCAGTGAACGGGGTGAAGAGCCTATCTGTCTGATAGTAAAAACAGAGAGATGTGTCGGGACTCGCGGTGGAAAGCTCTTCACCGCGAGGAATGACGTAACTTTGTAGTTTTATGACTTAAAAAGACTACACCGCGGTGGATAGCTCTATTGAAATGAATAGTTCTTCACCCTGGACTCTGATAGAGGCTTAAGTCATTGAAGGACATTTCTTTTGGTTTTTTTTCTTTATGTAAGATTCCACATTTATAGAGTGTACACATTGTCTAGTCTGGTTTTGGTACATTTCTCTTTGCTATGCTTGCGGTCACCAGCCAGGAAAGATTTTTAGTAGTCCACCGCTTTTGGCCCCTCCTCCCTCAGACGTGAGACATCGGTCCCAGGGACGTGCAGAGAATTATAGAGAGGCAGGGGCTGACATTTCTAAAAGGGCCTTTTGGTGAAAATATTGAAAATGGCAGACCTCCAAGCTCACAACGCGTCGAGCTTGGAGGTCGGCTATTTTCAGTATTTGATACCACACTGAACTAAGCATACAAAAGGCAATACTGGAGATGTGGCGTATGGCATGGATTTCTACACAGTGAGGGCAATTCTTTCAAGTTCAGGAGAGTTTGGACAAGGCAATTCTCTTGAATGCTGCCTTCGGGTATGGCATAGAAAGTAGGAATTTCACACTTATTTCACCGTAGTAAAAACCTTTATTCATGGTCTGGAGAGGGCACTTTTTTTACAGACGGGTAAAAGGGCAGGGGCTCGAGCCCCCTTTGATGTCTATGTGTGCACGTGCCTGAGTCCGTCTGTGAACCTGACATCCACCCAGGAAACCTGACACCAATCAGGGACAAGATATACACCCTGTGACCTAAACGGCCCAGCCAATCAGCTGAAGAATGTACAGTCATTCCGTTCCAAGCATTTATCTTACTTGGCCGGCCCAGCGCTCCCAGTTCAAGTATTCGTTGTTAACATTGGTGCTATTGACAGCGCTGCGAGTGTGACATCTAAATGCAAGTGACAGGCCACCGCTGAAATCACTTATTGAAATATTCCTGACGACACCTAAGGTCATCGCACCGGACTTACCCGCACCCGGTTTTCATCAGCGGCCATGTCGAAATCACCACCAGCAAACCTGAGTAAAGCCCTTTGCACACAGGACAGTTGCGTTTTTTTCGTTTGCGACATGAATAAAACGCATTGGATTTGGTGTGCAAGGCTGTGCGGAATCGGCTCTGCGGTTCCAAAAAGGAGTCATAAAAGGAGTGATGAGTTTTTTACCGCATGCGACAAGACGCACAAATCGAACTGGTTTCGATCCAGAAAAAACGCACAGCGGCAGCCACTCGTCGCACGGCTAATTTGGAGCCGGTGTGCATGAGGTCATAGTGAATCATTGTTTTCTTTTCAAAAAATGATATTGTCCGTTTTATCCGTGCGGTTAAACGCGCCTGTGTGCAAAGGGCTTAATAGCGAGTGTGTTGCGTCGATGTCCCATGTCACTTACTTGGAGTAAGTCTTGTTCCTTGGCCCTTCCTTGCGGCCAGCGGGCCTTACGGCTCGGAGCTGCTTTGGCCAGAGATTGAGATGCTGCGGTCCTGAGACGCTGGGAAAGTCGACCTCTAATTGTTCACAGAAGCCATTGGCAGGAGAAGCTGAGAAACGATGAGTTGAAGCATCGACGGGGGCGGATAGGACGGCGCTCTTGGCCGGTCTGGGTTTCTTCGTTCCTTTTCTTTTTTCTTTTTTTTTCAGGAAAAAAAGAGCAAAGCCCCGTTGGGACGCTGAAGACAAACTTGGTCGGTTCCGAGGCCAGAAAACCCAAACTCCCTTCTTTTCCCCGGCCTCCCTTTTTGAGAGAGAGACAAACACGTTCGCCACGTTTTTAAATTGCCCTTGTCATGCGGTTTCCCTTGCTGGGCTGTCAGGAGTGCTCTCCCTCTTTCTCTCTCTCTCTCTCTCTCTCTCTCTCTCTTTCTCTCTCTCTCTCTCTCTCTCTCTCTCTCTCTCTCTCTCTTTCTCTCTCTCTCTCCCTCTCTCCCTCTCTCTCTTTTCAGCACAGGTCCATGTTCCGCGCCGGTTTTTGGTTCAGAGAAAGAAAAAAAAACGAAGGATTGTGTTTTCCCTGGCACCGATCGCTGTGGTATTAAAAGACCCCGGTTAGTTTTTCTTTTCAGGTTGTGTTTTCCCTCTCTCTCTCGCTTTCTCTCACTCTCCAGAAAGCCAACACCGTCATGCGCTTGTTTCCTTCACGCCTTTTTGATCTCCGTCACAGACGCTTGGCGAGAGAGGCACATCTGCTGCTTCTGGCCCACCGCGGGCCACGCACGCCGCCGCGAGCCCCCCCCAGCGCACTGACCGCGACACAACCACCCATCGCCAACAAAACCCCTCCTCGCAGCCAGCCCCACTTGTAACTCCAATCCTGTTTTTGTGGCGTTTTTTCCGTGTGTGCAACCGTATTGTAAATAACATCAGTAATGATTCAATTGGGCATATAAAGTAATTGCGACGCGGCCTGCTTGCCGTCTGTCTGGAGAGATTAGGGTGTTCTGTGTAATTATTAAACGTGTGACTTTGTGGACGCCGTGGGAGGAGCTTGCGGGCGTCCGTCACCACAGGCCAGGGTTGTCTTATACTGTATGGCAGGGGTCTTCAATAGGGGGTCCGGGACCTATAGGGGGTCCCCAGAGTTACTACAGGGGGTCCTCCAAATCTTTGTGTGATAGAAACTCTGTTTCTCCTTTTTTATATTAACCGCTTGAACCCTACCCTTAGCCAAAAATAGCAGATCTAAAAGCTCACAACATGTCGCGCTGCGAGGCGTTGTGAGCTTGTAGATCGGCTATTTTCGGAAAGAGCTTTGGTGTAGATGTGGAAAAAGAGCAGACTAAGTACAGAATGAAAGGTCAAGTTTATTAAGTATTGACAGTTCAAGTAGTTAAATATCTGAAAACACAAATTTACATGAATCCAAAATACACTGACGATGGTGCTGTCAAAACGATGAAACTATATGGAATCTATGAACAGGTTGTGGGGGTCCCTGCTTCATCTCTCTCTCAGGGTCCTTAGCCTGAAAACTTTGAAGACCCCTGGTGTAAAGCAAGCACACACACACACACACACACACACACACACACACACACACACACACACACACACACACACACACACACACACACACACACACACACACACACACAGAGGATGCACCACGTGCGCACACACACACTCTCACACAAACTAGCCCATGTCAAAGCCCAGGTTCTCAATTTGCCCCAGCCAGAGCAACCCTGCCAAAGTCACGGTGATCCCTGTGTGCATGCAGTGTAACCGTGAGGGTGTGGGGAGGCAGGCCGGTGTGTGTGTGTGTGCATGCGTGCGTGTGCGTGCATATCTGTGAGTAGAATGTGTGTGTGTTTGGCGGTGGCAGTGATGGGGCTTAAAGGAGGTGTGTGGGGGTGGTGGTGGTGTTGGGGGAGATGCTGTTTTAACTGTGATTTCATGTGTAGTTTTGTTTGGACTCGTGAGGTTCAGTTTCTCTTGGCCGGTGTCCAGCAGCTCCAAGGCCTGCTTCTCCTCAGCTCCGCTGTGAAGCCCAGGGCCCTGCTGCTGCAGCCCAGGGCCCTGCAATTCAATTTCAGAGCTGATCTGGCCCTTACGTGGCGTAAACAGGACATTAAGCCATTCATGCCTAGAATTATCTTGTGCTTTAGCTATTGAAAAATAGCAGATATACAAGCTCACAGCGCGGCACCGAGTGCCGCGCTGCGAGCTTGTAGATCAGCTATTTTTGAAAAAGTCTTGAAAATGTGTGCAAATCTTTGAATATATGTAATTTTAGAGTGAACATTTGTAACTCGAATTTTGCTTCTTGGGGGGTCCCTGGAACAACATATTTTGAGGTGGGGTTTCCGCAGCCAATTGCATGTAATTTTGGAGGTCCTTGACTTGGATTTAGAAGATATTTATAGAATCGGGTAGAAAAAAATATTCAAAGACTATTCAATGGCAAATGTTTTTCATCGATGATTTTTTCAATAGCTAAAGCATAACATAATGGTTGAAGAGGTTAAGATCTAACATGACACAGGTTTGCGTACCCCGGTGGAGGGGGCAGACCTCCATTCAGAAACACCCCCACTTAGAAACACCCCCATTCAGAAACACTCCCACTTAGAAACATCCCCATTCAGAAATACCCCCATGAGTTTAGGGGTTTAGGTTAGGTTAGATGACGTCTCCATTTAGAATAATGGAAGTCAATCTTCTGAATGGCAATGTTTCTGAATGGAGACGTGTAACCGTTCCCGGTCTAACTGGCTTAAAGACCAGGAGACTGGGAGCTAATGAGTCTGCGCTCATGTACTGTACTGTACGTTGGTGTGTGTGTGTTGCGTGCGTGCGTAGTGCGCGCAAAGTTGTTTGTGTGTTGCCGCGCTCGCAGCCCTCATTGTGGTGTCACAGACCCAGTTTAGAGCTAACTAAAAACAACCATACCATGATTACATACCGCGCGCACACACGCAGACAAACACACACAAACACAGGATGCACGGCTGAAAAAGACATCAGAATGGTTTACTCGGCTGTGGGCTGGGATGGCGTCTCGCAATACTTCCGCTCCGAGAGCTCCTCCTACCCCTCCCCCCCCCCCCTCTCCCCAAACAACAAAAAATAACTCTTTTAATTACTGTGGTTTGTGCTGCTATGGCGTGGCCACTGTGCAGCCTGGCAGGGCACTGGGAGAGGTGGCACTGGCCCCGCTGGGGTTGGGGACACGGCCTGGGCAGACCTCCAGGGAAATTACAGGGTTGTTGGAGGCAAGTCCTTAAATCCTCCCTCTATACCCAGAGAGCAGCTAGCATCGCACCAATTCTTCATAGTCAGTGGTTCTCAAACTTTTTTGGGCTTCAGTACCCCCTTTTCCTGATTTCTGAATCCAAGTACTTCCTTAATCGACATCAAAAGTCCTGTTTTGATATCAATATGTTGAAAATAAAAGTAGCCTATTGGTTTCTATTCAGTAACAGTTGTGCTAGACAGTCAACATTTCTTACTACTTTGGTTTACAGCTTTACAGAGCAGCATTTTCACATACATTTTATTAAACATTTCTCTCAAGTATCCGCTTTAGTACCTCTGCATACCCCTAGGAGTACACTTACCCCCATTTGAGAAACACTGAGCTAAGTGACTAGCATGCAATAAATTGCATACATAAATGAATGTGGTGAACATGTTTCATTCACACTTCCAGTGAGCTGCCGGTAAAGGCCACGGCTTGAAGTGGGCTTATTGAAGAAATAATGACAATTATCTTATTCCTTATGGTCTTCTCTAAGGCTATGCCTTGCCTCTTCCTTCATTCTTTTTCACTCTCCGGCTCTCTCACTCTCTCTCTCTACCCCCTCTCTCCCTCTGGTTTTCTCCACAGACACACACACCTCTCCCTCTCCCTCCCCTCTCTCAGTATGTGCTCTGATTACCTCTCCAAACTGGCAATAAGTTGATGCTTTACAGAGATGATGTAAGCCCCTGCCCTGGGGTACATCAGGTTGGATTTTGCCCGCTTTATCTCGTAAAGCCTAAATTAACAGCTGGTTTGGTCGGAGTTCTCCCGGATCTGACTGTGGGATTAGGCTCGGTTCTCATGCGAGTCAATCCGGTTTGATTTATTGCGGGTCTATCAAAAAGATCAATGGGGGCCCTTTTGAAAGTAAATCCTTAATCGCTACTTTGCACTTACGTGTCATCATTGTGAATTTTTCCTCTCCCCTCTCTCTCTTCCAGCCTTTTCTCTCTCTCTCTCTCCCTCATTCTCATTCTCTCCCTCCCTCCCTGCAGCCTTGTCTGTCCTCTCTCTCTCTCTCTCTCTCTCTCTCTCTCTCTCTCTCTCTCTCTCTCTCTCTCTCTCTCTCTCTCTCTCCTCTACCCTCTCACCCTCCCGTGGATAGTAGCGGTGTGTAGCGATCTGCGGCTGTCGATGGTATCACACAGCATTGCCGGATGGATCTTTCTCTCCTCTCATTAGTTGCCCATCAGGACGAGGCAGCCCCGGAGCCCCAGCTTTAGAAGCCCCCCCCCCACCCCTGAGTCCTTATCGTGCCCCAAATGAGTCCCCTCTGCCCCCCCACCCCCACATCCCCATGCTTTTTTCCTCTCTCTCAAGTTCAGCCCGATCACAGCGGTGTTCATCCCTCGTCGCTCTAGTTTTGTAGAGGACTAACGCCACTCATTTAAATTCTCATGCTACTGTATGCATTTAGGCATTATTCCTGTAGTCGGGACAGACCGGTCCAATATATTGGAGAATGTGAGAAATGGGAAATTATGTTACATTAATCACTTTATCAACTCTCCAGAGCTGCCCATGGGGGCTATTCTGGGTGGATATGGGCTCAGTTTCTGTTCCAAGATGGTATCTTTGCTGCTCTAGATTGCAGCTAGATAGCATCAAGGTTTAAACAAGACAAATCTAATCATATGGATCTCGAGAAGACGAGAACCAGCGTGGTTCCAGTATGGATCATGGAATCCATGTGGCCACTGGCCAGCCTGTAATGTCAGCCATTTATGACATATGTGTGACTCAAAATTTGGGCAAGGTATCAGCCTAATCTGAGCCCCAAGAATTTCCCATTATAAATGTAAAGTTAAAAAGTAAAAAAATATACAACATGCGTTTAAAACATTAGTGGAGGTACTTTTGCAGGGGACGTATGCACAAGAAATGTGGCGCTGATTGATCCTGTGGTTTATGAGATTATTGTTTGACTGACAGACAGACAGTTAAACTCAAACGTGCTCTCTCTCCTGACCTCAGCTGAGCACGTTGGGTTTTGTCGAGCTGTGAGCATTATTGTGACTGACTCCAGTCTGGGTGTGTTTGGTTTCTGGAGAGCTGTTTGTGTTCACACAAGTAATTGATTTGCTGTGCTTGCGTAAATGCATGCAAAAAAAAAGAAAAAAAACCCGACAACAATGAAAACCACCACAACAACATTATAGCCTCCTCCAAAGGAGTCTTGTATGGTTTGGTTACATGCAGGTATTTTCACCGTGGATGGATATTGTGTGGTTTCTCAGCCAAAAAGCAAGCAATAATGAATCACATGGCAGACGAACGAAACGCACAAACTCGTGAGTGATTGGGGGAGGGGGAGGGGAGCTGTAGCTGTAGATCCTGCTATGTTTTATATCGTCGTTGTCGGGTGAAGACCTTGTATGTCCAAAACCGTTCGTTTTGCATTTATCATTTTAAAAGTGATCTAAACTAGTGAAAACAGCAGATCCGCAGGTGCGAGGCGTTGTGTGCTTGCAGATCTGCTGTTTTCACTACTTTTGTGTGACGGCCTTGTACAATGAAGCAGGGCTTTGCTTCGCGAAAGAACGTACACATTGAAACTTGGAGATACAAGGTTTTCCGGCCGACAACGACGATATTCTACCTTCCTGTTCTCTCTCTTCACTCTATCCTCTTCTCTCTCTCTATAGCCCTGATCCTCCATCAACAAGCCTCATTATATCCTACCTCCAGCCTCTTCCCCTCCTCTCCCCTCCCCTCCCTCCCTCCCTCCCTCCCTCCCCTCCCTCCTCAAGGCCCGCGTGTCTCGCAGGGAATCTGTAGCGCGGGAGAATTAGTAATCCGTCGGTGCTGCCCGGGGGGAGGTGGAGAGGGGGAGGTTCCATCAGGCGGAACCGACCGAACCGCGGCCACAATGTCACGGCATCATCGGTAAGGCCACGTGACGCTGGCGGGTGGGGGGTCACAGCGAAAGTTTCTAACGCGGCGGGAGAGGGCTATGTGAGCGGGTTCTTCTGGGGCATCGCTGGAGGAAAGGAGAGGAGGTTGCATTAAGGGGGCGGTAGGGCACAGGGAGGAGAGAGAGTGGTTCGAGGCCGGCCCAGTGTCAAGTTCTGCTGTGTCCTCCTGGCTGGTGGAGCAGGGGTTGGAGGTGGAGGAGGAGGTGGTGGAGGAGGTGGAGGAGGTGGAGAGGGGTGGTGCTGTGAGATCGACAGGATACGTGGGAAGAGGAAGAGCTTGCTGTCAGCCAGCTGGACCTCTTAATCCTATAGCCTTGGGGAAAGGGTGTGTGTGTGTGTGTGTGTGTGTGTGTGTGTGTGTGTGTGTGTGTGTGTGTGTGTGTGTGTGTGCGTGCATGCATCCATCCGTGTGTGTGTGTGTGTGTGTGTTTGTCTGTAGCAAAGGTTTGTCAATTCTAACACACCTCTGTTTCAGCCCTTTTTGCCCAGCTGAGCCCATTGTGCATGCACGTGTTGTGTGTGTCCGTGGTGTGTGCTAGGGATGGGATGATATGAAAATGTATCACGATTATTGTGAATCGCGATTTACGATATTTTCACGCTAATCAAAATCCATTATCCTGGGGTGGAACATTTGCCAAATGTTTTTTGGCCGAAGACATTTGATAGAGAGTGAAAAAAGACGGTATCTAGTATGTATATTATAAGTACCTTTTACCAGTTATAGAGGGTTTAAGTGGTACCGGATATGCAGCTCTGCAAATAAAAGGTGAATTGATCCCAGTGCATGACGGAGGACGATATCACGATAAATTAAATCTCCACGATACGATTATCGTGGAGATAAACAATAATATCGCGTATCGTCCCATCCCTAGTGTCCGCGCTATGTTGTGTTGTTTGTGTGTGTGTGTGTGTGTGTGCGCGCGCGTGCTTGCGTGTTTGCCGTGCCCCATGCAGCAACAGACAGACAGCCAGGGTTTCATGTGCTCTGTGTTTACCGTAGTCCTCCACTTTAACGGCACACTGTATATTTATGTCCAGACGACACTGTCTCTCACCCCGGCCTTGATGTAGGAGAGGCTGCTGGGGGTTGGCGCATGGCATGGGTAGCAGGAGTCGGGGATGGGGAGGGGTGTTGGTGTCCCTTGTTGCTGGTCGGTGGTGGTGGTGGTGGGGGTGGGGGTGGGGGTTGTGGAGGGCAACAAACACTGCCACCCCCCCTCCTCCCTCTCTCCCTTGCCTTCATCTCCCAGCCTCAGTTGGTATCACGCCGAGTGAGCGCCGGTTGTGTGAAACACGCGCTGGCCTCTTTAACGCTCTCTACGTCACGCCGCCGCAAGTAGAACAAGGAGGAGGCTGATTGCATCACCGCTCCCCCCAACGCTTTTATTACGATCGAAAACGAGCGCTACTTAACCACGTTCCATGCATGTTCTCTCTCTCTCTCTCTCTCGTTCCCTCCCGCACATGGCTACATCTCTCGGCCTCTCTCGCTCGCTCTCCCCCTTTTTTTTCTTTTTTTGGCGTAGACTTTTGCATATATCACAGGCTGGCAGGGTAAGAGCCTGGGACTTCCCCACGCCACACTCCAGGCCTTTGATCCTTTGCTTTGGAGGTAACATCAAACGGCGGAGGCAGAGAAAGGCAGCTACTACTGTGAAGTTCAATGTTCAACTTGATGGCTTGGCTGAGGGCTTTCTCCCCCCCTCCCCCTCCTCCTCCCCCCCACCCCCCCCTTCTCGCTCTCCCCCCCTCCACCGCACGCTTTGCTCCCTCTCTCTCCTCCCCTGCATCTCTCTCTCCTCAGCTGACATTTAAAAACACACAGTTTGTGGGTTTATCCCCACCACCACCCCACACTTTGCTCGACCTCACCTCCATAGAACCTACGGTGTATCTATGGCAGGGGTCTTCGACGTTTTCAGGCCGAGGACCCCTTAGCTGAGAGAGAGATGAAGCAGGGATCCCCCCACAACCTGTTCATAGATTCCATATAGTTTAATCTTTGGATTATTTTGGATTCATGTCAATTTGTGTTTTCAGATATTTAACCACTTGAGCCGTCATTACCTAATAAACTTGAACTTTCACTCTGTACTCTGCTCTTTTCCCCCACTAACACCAAACCTCTTTGCCGAAAATAGCCGATCTACAAGCTCTTGTAGATTGTAGAGGGGCTTGTAGATCTGCTATTTTTGTCTAAAGTTCTAGGAACATGGACCCTGGCGTCCATATTCCGTATTCATATTCAAGTGGTTAATATAAAAAAGAGAAGAAAAGTTTCTATCACACAAAGATTTGGAGGACCCCCTGTAGTAACTCTTGAGGACCCCCTAGGGGTCCCGGACCCCCTGTTGAAAGACCCCTGATCTATGGCACGAAATAACACCTTCCGACTGGATAATGCGGATGCGTTTTCTCCCCACCACGGACACGTCGAGGCCATGGTGATCCAAGCACCGCCAAAGCCATCGCTCCCATTTTGCTCCTGCCTCTCTGCGTGCGTGCGTGCGTGCGTGCGTGCGTGCGTGCGTGCTTGCGTGCGTGCCATACGTGCGTGCGTGCGCGGAGACCTCGCGGCGGACCCCGTATTGCAGCCAGTTGCATCAATGCCACGGCAGCAGGCCCCGTTGAAGCAGCAGCGCTGGTGGAACAGGGGATCACTCCATATTGTTTTGCTACACGCCGTGTTCACATGGAGCCATCCTCCAACCACCCCCACCCCCTCTTCTCTTATGCCTCGCCCAGATCTGAGAGAGAGAGAGAGAGCTGTCAAGATGCGTTAAGGGGAGGAGAAAAATATGTGTGTGTGTTTTTTTTTCCTTCTTCTTTTTCATTGACAAGGGACGTGCGAGGCTCTTCTTCGTCTATCTGGCTATCAGGCTAACCTGTTCCGTGCCAACAACGAAACAAAAAATAACGGCAACCGAATTCTCACGACGGAACATTTGAGCCGCAGTCGGACAAATTATCTTTTAGTATTTGAAAAGGCTTCATCCAAATGTATGAGATAATGAGATGCATGCAACGTGGGCCGACGCCAGGTGGGGAAGAGACTTAACTAATATTTAAATGTCCTGAACTTGGTTGTGAGGAGCTCCAACCAAAACCTGCGCTCTGAGCATTCTCTCGTCTTTTATGAGCTTCCCTGTCTGACTGCGCCAATTAGTAAAAGGCGTGTGGCCTGCTTTTCTTCTCGCTCTCTCTCTTTTCCCCCCCAACGCTCACTCTTCATTCTGCATAGACACAACACACACACACACACACACACACACACACACACACACACACACACACACACACACACACACACACACACACTTTTATATGCTTGTGAGGACATTCAATATTTTAAGATGGTTATTTTATGAATGCCAATTGTTCTTTCTTGCCATTATAATCATAGGCCTAAAGCCAAAATATAGCTCAAGCCTGCGACGCGTTGTGGGCTTGTGTTTTCCGTTGCACGACACTTGACTAAGTGTAAATTGGGCATAAGTCCATATCTAATCCCTAAACCTAAACCTAACTTCTAAATGTCCAATCCTAAACCTAACCCCAACACCTGAGTCTTTAACCCATTTAGACCGGGTACACATTGTTAAGCATTAACTATTAAAAAATAGCAGATATACAAGCTCACAGTGCGGCACCGAGTGCTGCGCTGCAAGCTTGTAGATCTGCTATTTTTTTTTAATCGTGTGAACATTTTTGAGCTTGTATATCAGCTATTTTTTCAATAGCTAAAGTATAAAATAATCCCAGGCCTAAATGCTTTAAAACTAAATCTAAAATATAGTCTTACTGTTGTGTGGGACATTTGGTCCTCACCAGTATGGCAATACATGCACACGCGCACACACACACACACACACACACACACACACACACACACACACACACACACACACACACACACACACACACACACACACACACACACACACACACACAACAGGCTCATGCACACACACCAGCACACGTATCATTAGCCCAGTGTTGCTGGGAGGCGGTGCAAGAGCGAGTCTGTCTCTTACCGTATCTCCATGTCAATCACAGCGTGTGTGAAACATCAGTTGTAATGATCTCCATCCAAGCCTGGCGGTGCGTGTTAGCGCCCCGGCTTCCCACTCCGCCCCCGGTGCACCGCCGCTCCCCAGCTAATAGATGCAAAATTAGGCTGATCAATAGATGGCCTCGGCTCATTATTGACGTGTTATCGCGGCGTGGGATTTCTGTCCACCGGTCGGTTCTTACAGGAGGAGGAGGCTGCCGGCTGGAGAGACGGAAGGAAGGAAGGCAGCAAGCAGGAGAAGCAACAAATGTTAAAGACATCGTCTGGGCTTGCTTCGTTCCCAGCTCCTCACTGGCAAAACGTTTGCCACTTTAGTCTAATTAGGACTACAGCTACAGCTGATTAGAGTTGATGGTGGATGTTAGAAAGTTAATGGTGAAATAATATTCTGCTTTTAATCTGATTATTTTATTAGATTTTTAATATGTATAGTTTAGGCAAATCCCTAAGCACTAGCTGTACAAGGACTTGATACATTGGGACTTTCAGTCTGAGTGTATCAAAAAAGCAACTGGGTTAAGGCAGCGGAAGCTTGTGATTGGCTGCGCGGAGGTGACGAAAGTCGGGTGGACGGAGATACACCTAAAATTAACCCTAACCTCAGTAAAACTAACGCTGGTGAATGCTAACCTGGTAAAATGCTAACCTGCCGACGCTGGTCAATGCTAACCTGGTGAATGTTAAACTGGTCGGACCAACGGTGCTTAACTCAGTTGCTTTTTTGATACACTCGGACTGAAAGACCTGCAAAAGATACTCTCCCTTGACACATCATAGTTATTCCCAACAATGTAGCTAAGAATGCTAATTGTGACATCCATTTTGGCAGTAGCTATAGTGCTACTTGGCTATGTCAGCTACTTATAGCTAGCTAACCTCGCGCGAACAGCGCTTGGCCCTCCTGCTGTTGCAGTCATTCCGCTGCTCTTGAGTTGTTGGAGCATTCTGCCACACTGGTGGCGTGGGTTCTTGGCATTGGCAGGGCCACGTTCAAAAACAAACACTTCTGCGTCTGCCACGAATATGCAAATCTGCACATTTAGCTTATATAATTGATTGCGCCGGACCAGTCGTGGCAGCTGTAGTACCGCAGATGAAAGTGTGTTTAAGGGAAGATCCGCGATTAAATATCCCCTCGGCTGCCGTTGGCTCGCTGTTTGTTTTTCCCTCTCGGAGAAGAATAATCGCCCTCTCGACAGCAGGAAATGAGATGGGGGACTTTGTAAAACACCATATTAAAGATTCATCAATAATTGGCTCATGTGCCCGACGTTTGTTTTGCGGGGGAGGCGGGCGGGCAGGCGGAGGGGGTGCGGACGGATCGCCACGTGATTGAGCTAAGTGGTAATTAGCCGTGAGAGGTGTGCACGTGTCTTGTGTGTTTCCACGCCTGGGCGTGCATGTGCGCGTGCACGTGTGTACTCTTTCTGAGCCTGAGTCTGCATGACGTGCACCTTGGAAGGAGGGTGCATGAGAGGGCGTGAGCGAGGTGTCGCTGGCAGGGTGGACTCGGGGTGGGTGAGGGACGGGGGCACCTTGGTCAGGTCAGAGAGGGCACACAGGAGAGGGGGGGGGAGGGGGGGGAGTCACCCACACTGGCCCCCCCAGCCCTCCCAGGGTCCTTATTGTCATGGAAGCATCTCCCATTTTAATGAGCCTCAATATCCAAGCCCCCTTATTACTTATTTATTCATTAAGCTCCGCGGCAAACCCGCTGCACCCCAGTGTGTGTGTGTGTGTGTGTGTGTGTGTGTGTGTGTGTGTGTGTGTGTGTGTGTGTGTGTGTGTGTGTGTGTGTGTGTGTGTGTGTGTGTGTGTGTGTGTGTGTGTGTGTGTGTGTGTGTGTGTGTGTGTGTGTGTGTGTGTGTGTGTTAAAATCAGCGGGGAAGCCTTTTCTCTGGCTCTCTCCATGCCACGCGTCACGGTAAATAACTGTCCTCGTGACAACACTAAAAGTTCAAACGGATTCAACCCTAAATGAGATCCTATAGCAGGTGACGGCGGTGATTTTTTGCCGACGCAGAGACACAGGCTGAAAGCGTACTGGAGAGTTGAGTCTGATCCCAACTAGGGATGGGACGATACGCGATATTATCGTTTATCTTGATAAAAAAACACTTACGATCATCGTATCGTGGAGATTTAGTTTATGGTGATATCGTCCTCCGTCATGCACTGGGATCAATTCACCTTTTATTTGCCGAGCTGCATATCCGGTACCACTTAAACCCTCTATAATTGGTAAAAGGTACTTATTATAATATACGTACTTGATACAGTCTTTTTTTCACTCTCTATCAAATGTCTTTGCCAAAAAATAGACAATCTACAAGCTTGTAGATCGGCAATTTTTTGGCAAATGTTCTGCCCCAGGATAATGGATTTTGGTTATCGCGATAATATCGTAAATTGTGATTTATTTTGTCACAATAATCGTGATATGACATGTTCATATCGTCACATCCTTAGTGGACAGAGCTCATGAATATGGAAGCAGTCCTGCTTCAATGTGTGTGTGTGTGTGTGTGTGTGTGTGTGTGTGTGTGTGTGTGTGTGTGTGTGTGTGTGTGTGTGTGTGTGTGTGTGTGTGTGTGTGTGTGTGTGTGTGTGTGTGTGTGTGTGTGTGTGTGTGTGTGTGTGTGTGTGTGTGTGTGTGTGTGTGTGTGTGTTTGGTTTTGCACTGTTTTTCTGAAGATTAATTGCCCGCCTGTGTGCGCGGATGCGTTGCGTTGCTCATAATGCCTACCTACCCTACCTACACACACACACAACGTGTAGGTGGAGGTGTGTGATGGTGTTCTTCTGAAGCCTTTTCAGAAGCTCTCTCAGAGTGTACACTACACACACTCTCCCCCGAGCCATGTTCTGTAGCCTCCTCGTATCCAGTCCGGCGTTTAACTAATTCATAGTGAACCTGGGCGCCGAAACAAAACCAGACTACCCTGACATCAAGGGCACCGCTCAGCTCCGCTCCGAGCGCAACCAGCACCAAATGCAGCAGTGCTCTCCTGCAGAACGTGGGCTATTTTTCTTCTTCTTTTTTTTATCCCTTTTCCTGTGCAGAGGTCCCTGAGCCGCCCGTTCACCTTTTTTAAACTCTTCTCGACACTCCCCCCTTACCCCCGCTAACAAAAGTAAGCATTGTGTGTCACCGCAGTGTGTGTACGTATGTGTGTGTGTGTACGTGTGCATTGCCCAAGCCCTTCCTCTACCACCTGAGGCCTGGGTCTTGCGTAAGGGGCTCAGACACACCTAGGCCTGCAGCCCAGCATCGCGTAGCGGCGGTCTGTAAGTAGGTCACTGTGTACCAGGCAGCTTCCAGCCAGGAAGGCCCAGAATGTTGACCCCGAGCCTAGCGGCGCTCCAGCCCTCTCCCACTGAGCTACGGGAGCTCGTCCATGGTCTCTGGACTGTGACTGCTAACGACGAGGATCACGTAATCACAGTTGATTCAAGCAAACATTTGGATTCAAAAGAAGTGGGCCGGCAGGTTGCACATACTATATATACACCAAGGGTGGATGGAGGTCCGGGACCCCTAGGGGGGGTCCTCAGAGTTACTTCAGGGGGTCCTCCAAATCGTTGTGTGATAGAAACCTTTTTCTCTCCTTTTTTATATTAACTCATTCTGTGCCAGATGCCAAAATGGCTCCAAGGTAGCTGTGCCGAGATTTTGTATGTTTTTCTTTACTATGCAATGAAAAAAAAAGATTTTTTTTTAATAATTTTTCACCACAGAAACAGACACAGTTGTTGTGATTCAGTGGCAAAAAGAATTTTGGCAATCGGACAAATGGTTCCAGAGATAGAGCTGTTTGAATGAAAAAAAGTGTCCATCCACTAGAATGGACACACATGAACACACATTTTCTCAATCAGCTAAACGAGGGAGCGAACACACAAACAGAGAAAAGCATCTCTCTGATCTCAGGTCATTTTGACATCTTGAGAAAAAAAAAAAATGTTTTTTTTTTTTTTTTTTTTTTTTCTATGTAAAAAACACAAAAACCGTCATAAGCCGTCATTGCACACAGGGCTATTGAAAAAAAAACGTCATAAGCAGTCATTGGCACAGAATGAGTTAACCACTTGAACCCTAGCATCCATATTCTGAGAACATTAGCCAAAAAATATTGGCAAGAGGTTGGTGTAGAGGGGGAAAAGAGCAGAAGCAGACTAAGTACAGAGTGAAAGTTCAAGTTTATTAAGTATTGAAGGTTCAAGTGGTTAAATATCTAAAACACAAATTGACATGAATCCAAAATATACCGATGATTGTGCTGTCAAGCGTTAAAACTATATGGAATCTATGAAAAGCTTGTGGGGGTCCCTGCTTCATCTCTCTCTCAACTAAGGAGTCCTTGGCCTGAAAACATTGAAGACCCTGATAAGTGCACTTCTAACCGGCCTAGTCAAGGTGTTCCAGACTCTGTGCATATGGCTTTTGTGTTGTGGGACTTGAAGAGTCACAGAGGATTGGGAGGACGATCTGAAAACCCAGGCAGTCGACGGCAGCACCTGAAAGCGGAGCCCCAGCCCGCCCGTTGGTTGGCCTGCCTGGCTGCTAAAGACGCCTGGGCGCCTCCTGTTCATTAGCGAAGGCCTGACGGAAAGGAAGCCTAGCTAGGATACTGTTGGCCCTCAGCCTCCCCTCTGCCACTATTTATAGCGCGGCACACAGATACTCTTAATGACACACAGGGAGAGGGGGGAAGGGAGGAGGAGGCGGTGGGGGGGGGGGGGACGTGACTCAGAAACGGAACGCTGTTTACTTTGGGAGGCCCACACTGAGAAGTAGCGCGGTGTGTTTCGTAAGGCCCCCGGGGTTCTATTGTCACCACACACACACCACGTCCCTCAGAGAATGCACGCCCTGAGGTTTCGGTGCCGCTGTTATTGTGGTCCGCCTGTGTTGTCCACGAATTAGAGTTTTGGCTTCTCAAATGAGTCGACACTAGTAGGGCCCCCTTTAATCAGCTCCCTGACTGCCGGACCGTTTGGAACACAATGCGTTTGTTGCTTGCCGTACGTTTTATTTTCTCCAGTTTCTCGGGGTCCTAGTATATTTATGGCGTTCGGTGCCAGTCGGTCGGTCAGTCGGTCGTTTGCGCAATCCTCTGAAAGTTTCCGTCGTCCAACAATCGGCCCCGGTTGTTTGAACAGCACATTTGTCCACACCTGCTAAGTAAACAGTGTCAGTGCAAGACCACACTTATCTCATGAACCTGTGTTTAAGAGAGCGCAGTCAACTTCCAGAACAGGCCGATAAGGCTGGCTGGCCGGCTGGAGAGTTCATGGACATTACAGTATTATGTATCTAAAGAAAGTCATAAAAAACTTTATTATAAAAGTGAGTGTTTACCCCCTTAGTCCTAGTCTAGACCCCCTCCTTTTTTTTTCTTTTTTGGTTGAAGAGCACAATGCCTCAATATTGCCATTCAGAGATTTTGTCACATGCTCATACATGTATTGTGCAGTGAGATGTTGTTGCCACAGACCCTGCCAGACTGTGCTACAAGTAACGTCCAACTATATAATACAACGTTTCAGTCGAGTATGGTGTAAGGCAGGGGTCTTCAACAGGGGGTCTCCAGGACCCCCCTTGGGGGTCCTTAGAGTTACTACAGGGGGTCCTCCAAATATTTGAGTGATAGAATGTTTTTTTTCCTCCCTTTTTTATATTAACCACTTGAACCCTAGTGTCCATATTCTGAGAACTTTAGCCAAAAATAGCACATCTACAAGCTCACAACGCCTCGCGCTGCGAGCTTGTAGATCGGCTATTTTCGGCAAAGAGCTTTGGTGTAGAGGGGAAAAGAGCAGACTAAGTACATAGTGAAAAGGTCAAGTTTTTTAAGTATTGACGGTTCAAGTGGTTAAACATCTGAAAACACCCATTGACATGAATCCAAAAAGCAATCCAAAAGCAATGAAACTATCTATGAATCTATGAAAAGGTTGTGGAGGTCCCTGCTTCATCTCTCTCTCTCAACGAAGGGGTCCTTGGCCTGAAAACATTGAAGACCCCTGGTGTAAGGTGTAGCGCAAGTACGGTGCTACTAGTACTACTGGGTAATACAGTAAATAATAAAGTGTTGGTAAACCTAATGAAGAGTGCAAAAACAGTATCATTTTACACCGACATATGCTGGCGGTTTGAAACACTGGTAGCAGGGTGCTTGGTTTGGGGGGAGGGGAGAGGTCATGTGTGCTGGACTTAACTCATTTGTAGCCGATCCCGAGTATACTCGCGAAATATACTTGAGTATTTATAGTGCAGATCCCGAGTATACGCGCAATATTTACTGTATATACAGTAAAGCTGGCAAGGGCTACGTAACGTCCGTTGGAAAGTGCTGGCACGGGTGGACTCGCCGATTCATCATCATCGCGCATCCACGTGCACACAATAGTGATCCCTTAACATGGAAGCCAACGGTCTTTCTCATCTTTGATGTCCATTTTCTACAAAAAACACTTTTGATGCCAAGGATGGCATTGGATTCTCGCTAAAATAGTACCAGCTGAAAGGCATCGATCCGTCATTACTGTTTACGCTTTGGACGACAACACTTCTGGGTAAATCTCAAACATCGTCAAGTAGGGAATTGTGAGCGCGATCTACTGTACTTCCGCCTTCAAAATAAGAGACTGGCCACGGACGGAGCAGGCAGCCGGCAGCTTGGATTTTAACCCTTTCATGTCAGGAGCACTAAATGGGTTAACATGAGTGGCATTGGCTCAGGAGGTAGAGCGGCCCGGCCGGATGCCGTGGCTGCGTGCTGTAGTGTCCTTGAGCAAGACTCACTGACTGAACCTCTCCTGTTGAGCAGGGTGGTGCCTTGTTGCACCATGACTGTGTCCCGCATATACTTACACTCAATAGCTGTGTCTCAAGTCCTTATATTAGATCCTATTTTCCTACACTTCTTTCCTATTTCCTTGTTTGTTAGTCCCCGCCCACTGACGATAGAACGCCCATACAAGAAAGTTGACCTGTCACCTGTGATGTTGTCATCAGACATGGGGGCGTCTACTGTTCTCTATTTCCTCAATGGGAGGGACTAACATACCAAGCTAGGAAATAGGAAATAGGATTTGATTTCCTATGTGGTCTTGAGACGCAGCTAATGTGTGACGGTGTTCTGCCATTGTGATGTGTGTGTGACTGGGTGAATACGACGTGCTTCGTAAAAATGCATTTGAGTGGTCGGAAAGACCAGGATATATACTGTATATGTGATACAAACGCTGTCCATTTACCATTTACTGCCTCCCTGTCAGCAAAAAGAAAACCTGTATTATGTGTCAGGTTTAGTTTGTCTGAGAGAGAGAGAGAGAGAGCGAGAGAGCAAGAGCAGGGGAGTTTGGGCCGGAGGTGGAGGTTGTCAGTGGAGAGAGAGAGGGGGGAGAGAGAGAGAGGTGGGGAGAGAGAGAGAGAGGGAGAGAGAGTGAGTGTGGTTCAAGGCAGGGGCGTCACAAGGGGTAGGAAAGTGGGACTGAGTTATTGGGCCCAAGGTGGAGGGGCCCTAGTAACTTTATCTATTGAAAAATAGCAGATATACAAGCTCACAGCGCGGCACCGAGTGCCGCGCTGCGAGCTGGTAGATCTGCTATTTTGAAAAGTTGTGAAAATGTGTGAAAATCTTTGCTTCTGGGGGTCCCTGGAACTAAATATTTTGAGATCGGGGTCCGTGGCCAAATACATATCATCTTGGGGGTCCTTGACATAGGTTTCTTGCACACATGATTTTCACGATTTTTAAAAAATAGCAGATCTACAAGCTCGCAGCGCGGCACTGGGTGCCGCGCTGTGAGCTTGTATATCTGCTATTTTTCAATAGTTAACATTCACGGGCGGGGGGCCCGCAGTGAATCCTTGTACCCGGGGCCCAGAATTTGGTGTGACGCCCCTGTTCAGGGGTAGGAGAGGTGAGGAGGGGATGGGATGATAGGATGGGAGGTTTTGGAGCGGGTCGGCAGCCCCTGCGCTGTCAGGGCCAGGGGAACCCCCCAGCGGTTCTGGCTTTGGAGTAAATACAGGCCCAGCGGACCCCCGTTCCCCGCCCCGGGGCACACAAACCCCAGGGCTTCCCACATTGCACTTTTATTTTCCTGGTTGCTAAAACGCCTCTGGCTATCAGAGCTGGTGGGGTGCGTCTCTCTGTGTGTGTGTGCATGTGTGCGTGTGTGTGTGTTTTTTGTTTGTTTTCATATTTACTCATAAAATGTGTATTAGAAGAACCAGTCATGAAGGGCCCTCTTGTGTCCACTAACTTTCGCCCAGTTTTGTGCGTGTTCGACTCACCGTTGAAGCTACTATATATGATATTTTGCTACGTTTTCACTTTCTCGCCAAAACGTGACACATCATATGTCTTCCCCTCGGTCATGTAGTTGCTTGCGTGTGTGTGTGTGTGTGTGTGGGGGTGTGTGTGTGTGTGTGTGTGTGTGTCAGCCCTTGTTTGGCCGGGGGGATTTTTCAAACGGGGGTCTGGATTGAATTAAAGTTTCTCCTTTTCCACAATTACAGAAAATTGTCATCCCTGCCCCCAACAGTGGATGCGTTTGTGTAAGCACATGTTTAGAGCTCACCCGGCACGTCACAATAAATCGGCCATCTGCAACTCGACCAGCTCTGGTATAAAAGAAGACATAACAATCGTTTTGGTTAAACGGACTGGAGTTTAATCGTTTAAAGCACTTTCAACCTGGGGTCCCTGACTGTGTTTTGGGAATGTATTCATAGGCCAAACGTTGCCTTGACGAATTATTGTTTTTTAAATGGCAAAGATAACACATCTAAAAGCTCACGACGCGTCGCAATAAGATGCGTTGTGAGCTTAAGTCAGGCTTAAGTGGATAATTTACCTTGGAGAGAGTGGACCCGCATGGGTCCGTTTTTTCACGCCATCACGGGGTAGTAAATGAACAGTGTGTGAAAGACCATGAGCAAACACTGATCCCTACACTTAGGTAGGTAGCCTTTAGCCACCAGTTTTCAGTGTTACACAACGCGCTGTGAGCTTGTAGATCGGCTATTTTCGCTCCTCGTCATACAACAAAGTAGGGCTTAAAGGACAACTTTGGTTTTTTACAACAAGGGTTCATATTTTAGATTGTAATTAGAGAAAAGAAAAGATGATTTTGATTTCAGTGGGTGGGGGCATGCGTACAAGTGGCTAAATATGTATTTTTAGACAGAATAACCGTCAATTTTTTTGTTACCATTTACACCAGCCGCCATAAGTCACATCTGTACACGAAAGATTGCGGTGCATTTTTGGAATGGGCTTATTGTGTCTAAAAAGACATATACAGTAGCATGCTTTTCTTTTCTCTAATGACTGTCTAAAATATGAACCCTTGTTGTAAAAGTCGTCCTTTAAGCACCGCCACAAGAGCTGAACGTGCGCCACTTTGAATGAGCTCCCATCGACTCACCTCAAATACAGCCTTTTTATGGTAGCTGTGCGATTGGTCTACTTTGCAAGCTGTCAGTCCTGTCCCAGGACGCGGTGCCCGGGGAGCCACTGGGCACTATGGGCAGAGGGGCAGAATGTGGGTGAGCATATGTTGTTCAGGTGTGTGTGTGTGTGTGTGTGTGTGCCTTCTGGGCGTGTAAGTATGCATGTACCACTGGGGTCCGGTGTGAATGAATGTGTGTTTGTGAGTGCAATGTGCGCGTGTGTGTGCACACCCCATATTATCCATGTCTAGTATGTCGGTTAGAAACCTCATGTCTCCCAAGTTTGACATTGAGTAAAGCCCTGCTTCATCATGCAAGACGAGCGCACAAAACTAGTGAAAACAGCCCGAAGCCGATGTACAGTGCTTGTAGATCGGCTTTTTTCCACTATTTTAAAATCATTTCTAAAATGACAAATACAAAACATACATGGACATACATGGTTTCCACACCGACACCGACGCTATGTGGTGACCTCCATGGCCACAGATGGGCCCTGGATCTGCAGGGCTCTCTAGAGCTAGACCCTCCATCCATATGCTGACCCCCCCTCCTCCTGCCTCATTGTTGACGTGGCTGGAATGCCCAGCATTCGCTTGGCAGTGGACCCTCCTTGTGCCCCCCCCTCGAGGGGCCATGCGGGGAAGTGCACACAACGTTAAGCACATTATGGAGCCCAGTTCGTCCAATGGGTCAGAGCAGAGGCCCTCTGCTCTTAAAGGTCTTATGTTATGACATAATCTTTTTTATTTTTTTATTCTTATGCTTTTTTTCCCATGTTTCCTGAGCTCAACTACACACAAAAAAAACCTGACCTTTCAACATCCAGTGTTATTTCTGTAATCTGTAGTTTTCTTTGAATAATTGGGCTCAGAAAGGTGAGTTCGATTGATTCTCTGGACGTACGCATCATCATCATCCAGGGGAGGGTGTGGTGGTTGTAGGGTCGGGTGTATCACCTTTGCTGTCACTTTACATTGTGTTTGCATCGGTCCAATGCACCATTCACCATTTACCATTCACCACTTTGGTTGTTGAGTTCACCCTCCCCTACAACCACACCCTCCCCTGGATGATGATGCGTACGTCCAGAGTCAAATGAACTTACTTTTCTTTCTTTCTTTTTTTTCTTTTTTTTAAAGATTTGTTTTTGGGCTTTTTGCCTTTATTGGATAGAACAGTAGACTGACAGGAAATGGGGGAGAGACATGGAGTGACACGCGGCAAAGGTCGGCCGGATCGGGAATCGAACCGGCGACGCCGACAGGCATTGATGCCGAAATGGCAATGCCTATATGGTATGCGCCTGGTCCACTAGGCCACCAGGCACCCCTGAACTTACTTTCCTGAGCATAGTAATTAAAAAAACCACTGAAAGGTCACGTTTATTTTTTGTGTGTAATTGAGGTCAGCTAAATAAAAAATAATGACATTTTATGTCATAAGACCTTTAAGCCCTGTATTCTTCGTCGTACGACGGTCCCAAAGCAATTCTTTAATTGTCTTGCTGTTACCCCCACCCCCTCACCTATAATGACATGCTCAGAATAGGCACGCCAGGGTTAACCCTGGAGTGCTTATTTTGAGGTTTAGGTTAATACTAGTCTTGCGTAGCCACACTAGCCACTTGACAACTATTCCAGGTTTAGGTTAATACTAGTCTTGCGTAGCCACACTAGCCACTAGACAACTATTCCACAACCTCCGCGTGCTATATAGAGTGTCTGGAACTACAGTATTCCTCCTTGAAATCCTAGTAAGGAAGCTGGGGCATTCGTTCGTCATTTCCGTTCACAGAAATATATTTAAAAATATCTTTACATTTATTTTATTAATTTCCATCTGCTAAGCAGCAAGCTATATTATGCTTAGATGATTTTGATTTATATTGGGATAGGTTTGCGCGACTGTAAAGACGAAACGGAAGTGGAGGGGGGGGGGGGGGGGGGGGGGCATCTGCTTTTTCCCTTTACTCACCAACCGAGCTTCCGTGCTCCAGACGCGAGGAGCTAAATCGTCTGAGGTTTTGGACAAGGTTGGCGCCCCCCCCTAGGCTCGCGATGCAGAAGGGAGAGGGAGAGCGGGAGACCTCTCTTGTGTCAAGCGCGTCTCCGCTGAAAGCACAGTGGTAGCGGGCAACAAGAAAATAAAAAGAATAAACACTACTTTGGTATTTTCCCCCCTTTTCTCCTGCAGAGTAGGCTACTGCCTGTGACTGTCTGTCATTCTATGTTAAACGCGCGTCTCCGCAGAAAGCACTGTGGGAATGGGCGACGTGTAAATACAAAAATAAACACTTCTTTGGAAAATGTTGCTACACTCAATGTTCCCTGCCATGAAGGGAGCGTAGCAAAAACCTCCTAAGCCGCGAGGGGGCGTCAACAGTGGCGTCAGTTCAGCAAAAGCTAGGGTATGGCAAAGATGGGAGTCGTCATGGATAAGAGGCATTACATTTTGTATAACACGGTTATATTGTGAAAATAGCAGATCTACATGCTCACAACGCCTCGCAGCGCGAGGCGTTGTGAGCATGTAGATCGGCTATTTCACAACGTCTGAACAAAACTAATTTTGGCAATTTTTTACACAGGTTTCTACAGTTTCTTGGTCTGGATATGGCAGCCTGGAACGGTTATTCAAGTGCATCTAAACTTGGCATGTTAGTAAATGTGCCACAATTAACAATAATGCATTGCACCTGTGCAGCTGACCTGCGGAACCTGGGAATATACCATTTTGTCAAGATGGGGAGAAGTGTGGAGAATAATTAAAGTGACCATTTTGTTACATTTTGCATTTGTAATTATTTGACAGTAATTTAACAACATAATAACCAGCGCAGATAGACAAAGAGACATTCATGGATTTATATTTAAAAGTAACTTTTATTTTCCCCCCTGGCCCCAGGGTATGGCAGCTGCATACCCCTGCCATACCCAATTGACGCCCCTGGGCGTCAACCTTGTCCAAAACCTCAGACGATTTAGCTCCTTGCGCTCCAGACTGTATGACCAGAAGCATTAGACATCTGTGGGAGGCAACAGTCTGGCCAACGAGAGCAGGTTAATACTAGAGATTGAAAGCAGCCCATCACCATCACGGTGCAGCGATGTGTGATGAACACATCAGACGGCTGCTGCCTGGGCCGACCAGGCCCCTCATCATTACACTGGCTCTGTGTGTCTCCCATAATCCACACTTAACAATTTATGAGGAAGTTCCTGTATGGATTTTTTATGTTCTTCCTTTTTTGGGGGGTCGGTAGGCAGGTAGCGAGTATTGATGTTTGGTAAATTTTTGATAAGACGCGGAATGGCGCTTTGTTTCTGTGCGCTGGGTAACTGGAGTGAGTATCGGCCAGCAGGAAAAGGAAGAGGCGTTTTAGAGTCTGAATTGCTTCTGCACACCTGCCAGTTGAATAAGTAACAACAGTTAGCTGCTATCTGGACTTCCCAACCAGGGCTGGGTGATATGACACTTAGTTTCTACACGATTACACACGATTTAGAGAGCTTGTAGATCTGTAATTTTCACAATTTTGCTATATAAGTATAGGGCTAATCAATTACATTTTCATGTTGATTCACTGATATCCGATGAGCAAGAATAAAAGGTTTAAATTCTTGTCAGTTATTTGTTTTAAACTTAAAATCTTAAAAATCTTCGATTATATTGCCCAGTCCTATCCCCAACCCAGAGTTAACTGACCTGTGCCAAACCAGGTTTTGGCAGCCCAGTCACTCAGACCCTGTTGAGCAACTTCTTTTGACCGTGGAATATGGGGTGGGCCTTTATCTGTCGGAAGACCAAGCCTCCACGTTTTATTCCACCCCCATCCCCTTGTTGCTTGGCACTATGGGAAAGCTCTAGAGAGAGAGAGAGAGAGAGAGAGAGAGAGAGAGAGAGAGAGAGAGACAGACACACCATGAGAGAGAGAGAGAGAGAGAGAGAGACAGACACACCATGAGAGAGAGAGAGAGAGAGAGAGATCATCCCTCTGTGTGGTTTTTTGAGGACTCCCTTGTCTTTTAGTTCATCAGAGACAATTGAGTCATTCAGCTCCCATTGTGAGGGCTGCCACAGAGGGGGCGCTGGGCTGGGGGGCCCGGGGAAGAGGGGGACAACGGAGTAAAGGGGGGGGGGGGGTTGTTGGTAGGGGAAGGGAAGGGTCGGTTGAGGGGCTAAAAGGGGGAAGGTTGTAGGGGAGAGGGACCGGCGGGGTACGTCTGTAAAACGCACAACCCCAGAGCTGGGGCACGTCCTCTTGGTGGCTCTTTAGAGCAGGGCTACTCGACCTAAGATGGCTCAGGAGCCACTCAGCAAAATACCAAAAGTCCAAGAGCCGCAAGCTAGAAATGACGGCCCTATTTTGGACCTTTAGACAATGATTTTGTGACACACTACACGAGTAGTCTAAAAGTTATGGAAACTAGTCTCTATGTATAAGGAAGTTAAGGAAACTAGCCACATCTCTATGTATCAAGGAAGTTAAGGAAACTAGCCACATCTCTATGTATAAGGAAGTTAAGGAAACTAGCCACATCTCTATGTATAAGGAAGTTAGGAAACTAGCCACATCTCCATGTACAGTATAAGGAAGTTAAAGGAGTAGTTCACCCCGGCCCCAAAATGACTTTTTTTCTATTGATTACTCATGCCATTGAGAGTAAGACAAAATTAAGGACACATTCCTAAGACAAAAATTTGATTCGAGTAAATTACCCCCATTGATTCGGATGGGGTCCGGTTTCGAAACGGGTCCCCATCCGGAACGAATGGGGGTAAATTTATTGTTATCACATTTTGTCTTAGGAATGGGACAAAAAACTAAAAATATTATTGAACTCTAGTCTCCATGGCGTGACTAATCAATAGAAAAAAAGTCATTTTGGGGGTGAACTACTCCTTTAAGGAAACTAGCCACATCTCTATGTATAAGGACAATCCTCAATGAACAAAAAGATTGGCATGGAATGGTGAAATGATGGAAGTTTCTTCTTTTGTAATAGAAACATAGCAACAAATCAGTTCCCTAGTGGTTTTGGAGAGAAAATAAAAAAATTACATCAGAAATAATTTGTCCACACTGAAAGTAGATAAAATATATTTGTATTATGACCATGACGGGCCGCATAGACATGCTGCAGGGGCCGCATACGGCCCACGGGCCACAGGTTGAATAGCACTGCTGTAGAGGAAGGTGTGTGTGTGTGTGTGTAAGCGCACGTGTGTGTGAACTGGAGGACGGTTTGTGGGGGGGGTGGGGGACGATGGAATGGCGGAGGGGAGCGAGCGTGGGTAGGGGGGGGGGGGGGTCAGGAAGGGGGAGAGAGAGAGAGAGAGAGAGAGTTATCCTGGAACTCCGGAGCAATTTGTCACATTGGAATAGCTCTTGAGTTACCAGCCCCCCCCCCCCCCCCCCCCCCCCCCCCACCCCCTGCCCCGGTCGTAACGGGACGGAGAGTTTTGGGGCTCTGTGTGTGTGTGTGTGTGTGTGTGTGAGAGGGGGGGGGGGCATAGGAGCAGCAGCCGGAGCAAGCAGAGAGGATGGGTCAAGGGTCAGGGTCTACTCAAGCCCAGGCGGCGCGTCCGTCAGCAGGGGAGGGGAGGGGGGAGGAGGGGGGGGGGGGGGAACAGGCTGAGGAGGGGAGGGGAGGGGAAGGGGGGGAAACAGGCTGAGGGGAGGGGAGGAGAGGAGAGGAGAGGAGGGGAGGGGAGGGGCGGGGGGGCTCGCCAGGGCTCCGTTTTCCTTGGCATGCTTGTAAAACCTGCAGGAGAGATTAGCCTGTGAGAACATTTGCGAGAGCAGCGCTAAAGTGGAGAGACGCCTGTTGGGGCATGCGTTCCTACGCACGCACGCACGCACGCACGCACGCACACACACACACACACACGCACGCACACAATATCTCTATCTCTCTCCTCCCCTCCGCTCCTCTTTCTCTCTCTCACTCCCATCTCTCTCTCTCTCTGTCACTCTCTCTCACCCACCTTCTCTCTCCACACACACGCACACACACACGCGCGCGCACACATACACACACACACACACACACAGTGTGTGCCACACTTCGGGGTGTCAACTTTCACCTTCACCTCTAGCGCAGTGGTTCTCAACCTGTGGGTCGGGACCCCCAGGGGGGGGTCCCCAAATTATTTTGGGGGGTCCCCAGATGATTAGCTTAATGTGCAACACTGTTTTCAACAGTAAACAAACAAATATAATGTTTGAATGTATGGAGGGTTTATGCACATTTCTAAAGAGACATTTTAAGGACTTTTCTTTTGCCATATTATTGTCAAATATTGGAGGCAGAAATTGTGAAAATAGCAGATCTACATGCTCACAACGCCTCGCGCTACGTGGCGTTGTAAGCATGTAGATCGGCTATTTTCACAATAGAGCTGTGTTAAACGAATTGTAATGCCTAAATTCTTACAACTCTTAGTGCTTGTCAGGGTGGTGGGGGTCCCCAGTTAAAATATGATTATGTTGGGGGTCCTGGCCTGAAAAGGTTGAGAACCACTGCTCTAACAGAGCTCAGGAGGAGGGGGTAAGAAAACCCTGTATGGAATGAGCGTCCCGTCATTTCCTCCTCATACTCCAGGCTCCCCGCTGGCTCGCCACTTCAGACTTTCGTCTGAATATTTCTCGGTGCACACATTTCACATTTCGCGTGCATACAGCGCGTCCAACTCGGGTACAACCGTCGCGCTGTGCAAAAGAAGAAGCCTTCGATTTGGGGCAGGAATTTTCCCATGACTAGTCTAGGCTAGGGTGGGGGGGGGGATCTGAATTCTGAACCCCACCACCACCCCCCTATAACCCAGCGGTGGCCCGTCCTCTGGCATGGACGGATGGTGTGTAGAGTTACCTCATAGATGACAGCAGCAGAACCCGTCACTCTGTAAACCCTCCACCCGCCCCCTCCCCGCAAATACTCACCGTCATAGCAATTAATACCCTATGTGGGGGGTCCATAAAAAAAACAACACTGGCGCTTTTACGACCTCTTCTTCCCCCCCCTGCCCCCATTACTTTCAGGACGTGCAAACAAGCGTAAACAAAGCCAGGTTTCTTTCTGTTTTCGGTGTGTGTGTGTGTCTGTTTGGCAGTAAAGGCCTTGTGGCAGTCGTAAATGAGTGGTGCTAGTGTGGAGAAGGGCTGGTGGAGCGAGTCAATAACTCTCCCTCCAGCCTGCGCCGCCTGTGGGCACCCCGTGGTGAACCCTCCGCTAATTACCACTGATTTAGACCCGTCTCAGGAAGGGCTGTTAACCACGCACGCACACACGCGTGCGCGCACGCACACACAGACGCGTCACGCACGCATGCATGTGCACGGCTGCGCGCCAAACTGGGGCTGGGCAAGTAACCGCAGATATATCGAACCTCGCGAACCAATCACACACTTAATCTTGCTCATTTAGATGGATCAAATAATCGAGAAGCGTGAATATTTTTTAATACTTTTTTGTGTATGTATTAATGAATTGTCATGAAAAATATTCGATATACAACTAAGTAATCGTGATATTTATTTGAACCGATATACAAGCTAACAACACTCATTGGTAGATGACATTGTTTAATTGCGGTTTTCACAGAGAGTACCAGGAGTCAAGTTGTTTGCAGAAAGGCAGCTACTATTAGCCCAGTTTTTCTTCACCGTTTTTATCAATAACCCCAACATTTTCATGCATTAGGCCGCTGCGCTGACCCCCATCTGAAAAGAGTTTAGTGCCCCAACTTACTAGAAGCACAATAGGATGGGTGCATCATTTTTTGGACCCATCTGGGTTTGGTTTTTTGGTGTGGTGCTTGAATCTCTTCCCTGCAGTTAGTTGTTTTCTATCCCAGTTGCATCAGCGAGGCCAGCTTCCCAAGGCCAGGTTGACTGGTCAGAACCTCTTCTCGCAGGGGGTCCGCTGTGCTATAGAGCAGCATAATAAAGGAGGAGCCTTTTTCATGTGGAGTTTACACCGCATCCATTTTTCATGCCTCGGCCTTTGGGCCACTGAGTGCCAGCTCCTCCTGTGGTGGTCCCAAGACTAACCCTAACCCACACTCCAGCACAGTTTCAGGGTACTTCTCTTGATTACTTTGTACCTCTGTTATTCCACTACATCTCACAGGCAAATATTGTAGTTTGTATTTGAAAACATCAGCTACTTGGTTACTTTGCACATTTAGATTACCATTTCTCTACCCTATTTTCGGGCTATTCGGAAATAGCCGATCTACAATCTCACAACCCGATACTGTACAACACGTTTGTGAGCTTGGAGATTGGCTATTTTTGACAGATTTTGACAAATTGTGCAAACACTTGTGGGGAAATGGGACATTCTACATGATGAGTATTTTTTGTTCTTTAAGTATGTTTTGATGCCAATACTTTTGTACTTTTTGAATACTTGTACCGTTCGTGCCTGTTGAGATTGGCACATTTCCTGGGGCAACCTGCCAAGATCACACATGTCACACGTGTCATCTTATTTTATCACTTTCAAAAAAGCGCCTGCAATGTAGTGCATTTGAAACTAAATTGCAGTGCACATCATGGGGTGATCACTGCTTGCCTCCTGTGAATTGTTTTATTTAAATTTTTGTTTATTTTCTTTTTTATCTCCCTTGCTGAGTGAGGTCAGCAGACAAAGTGACATGAGTGAGATGAAAAAAAACTGGTTGAAATCTGCCAATCTCAATAGGCACTAATGGTACCTGTAACAAAATGTTTTTGTGGTAAAGAATCAGAGTATTTCTTCCACCACCACCGCCCTCCTGTGTGTCAAGCATTTCTTCTCGTCTGTTAGTTCCTCCCACTCCTCCCCTCCAGTCTCTCAATGAGCAGCATTTAAACTTCCTTTCGCTTCTTTTTTCACCCACTTCCTGTCCACCACCGTCTCAAAATAGGTCTGCCAAGGCGGCCACAAGCTTGACTCTGCTTGCAAATATAGATGAACTTATTTGACAAGACGGTCGAGAAGCTATGTGATTAATAGGGAAGTGCAGTGAGCACTTTTCCAAAGGTCTCTCCTCCTCCTCCTAACCCTGCGTGTGTGTGTGTGTGTGTGTGTGTGTGTGTTTGTCTTCGACTGTGTGTGTGTGTGTGTCTGTGTGTGTGTGTGTGTGTGTTCTATTTCCTTTCCCCTGCAATGAGGACAATTCCAGGCCCTTGACCTCTCTGTAACCTAGCTAATGCCACGAGCCTCCCAGAGCTCGCAGAGCGGCTGTGACCTCTCCGTGGCTGCAGACTAGGTGGCCGTGACATTGATAAGCGGAACTCTGCCACCGAAGGCTCGCTGCTGGGCTGAGCCTTACGTCTGAGCAGTCAGCCCTGTAGCCAAAAGGCAGCAACAACAACTGGTATAGATGAAGACATTGATTGTCAACCTTTTTTTTTTGTTTAGTTTTTATTTTTTATCTCTTGGCCACTAGCATATCGTCACTGTCCAAGTCACTGTCCAAGTTTCAAATTTGTAATTTATTTCGTAAAGTAAGGCCCTGCTTCATCATAGAAGACTGTCGCACAAAACTAGTGAAAATAGCAGATGTACAAGCAAACAACGCCTCGCATCGCGAGGCGTTGTGTGCTTGTAGATCGGCTATTTTCACTAGCTTAAATCATTTTTAAAATGATAAATACAAAACGAACGGTTTTGGACATACAAGGTTTTCACCCGACAACAACAATATTTGGAGCAATCATCAAGGTCTACCTCACCCCATTTATTATATACAGTAAGAAGGCATAAGACATTAATTTCTTCTTTCACGTTGCTGATCTTAAATAGCCGATCTACAAGCTCACGGCGGGTCAAGCTTCAGGGTGTTGAGAGCATATAGTAGACAGATGCATTGAAATATAATCAAGCCCTTTAAGAAAGCATTATTTCCTTTCAAGCTCATTCCACAACAACTCACCTATTAGTTCAAAAGTTTTCTTACATTTTGATGGACGTAGGAATAGGAAATATTATTTAAAAAACGTTGGTACAATTCACATTTATTTTCCCATGGACCAGCTGTATTTATGGACCAGTGCTTTTACACAATGCCATATAACCTCATGGTTCCAGGATGTCTGTCTGTACAGGAAGAGGGATTCGCGCCACATTTAGATTCGATGGTCTCAAGCCTCGGCTACCTTTTTTTTTGTCACTCACGATCTCTACGCCCTTTTTTACAGGGTCCATTTTGACCCCCCAGAGTTCCGTTTACACTCCAGACTTGACCCTCTGTGTATGTATGTAATGCAGGGGTCTTCCCTTAGGGGGGTCCTCAGAGTTTCTACAGGGGGTCCTCCAAATCTTCCAATCCTTTTTATATTAAGAACTTGAACCCTAGTGTCCATATTCTGATAGCCAAAAATAGCAGATCTACAAGCTCAACACCTCACGCTGCGAGGCGTTGTGAGCTTGTAGATCGGCTATTTTCGGCAAAGAGGTTTGGTGTAGAGGGGGAAAAAGAGCAGACTTAGTACAGAGTGAAAGGTCAAGTTTATTAGGTAATGACGGCTCAAGTGGTTAAATATCTGAAAACACAAATTGACATGAATCCAAAATACACTGATGATTGTGCTGTCAAACAAAACAATGAAACTATATGGAATCTATGAACAGGTTGTGGGGGTCCCTGCTTCATCTCTCTCTCAACTAAGGGGTCCTTGGCCTGAAAACGCTGAAGACCCCTGGTACATATACGGTAGATGAATGTATGTATGAAGACTCCTGACTCCTGTGCAAAGGAATGTGCCTCAATCGCTCTTTTGGTAGAGCGATCCACATAGTACATGTCATCAGCGCTCCACCCAACTTAAAACACACACAGATGTTTCTCATGACCGCTGTGTGTGTGTGTGTGTGCGCGTGTGCGTGTGCGTGTGCGTGTGTGTGTGTGTGTGCGTGTGCGTGTGCGATCGCTGTGCGATAAAGGCCAAGTCAATCATTTATGGGAGCAGTCAGTAGGTTGAGTCACAGCAGTGTTGAGATTCCACAGTTCAACGTTTTTTTTTGTTTCTTTTTTATGAGCTCTCTCAGGCTGCCACCAATAAAAGTCACTTACCCTCCAACGGTCTCATTTAATGGCATTAGGTCATCTTGAAGCACGTAGGCAGTGTGCAGCAGTGTACAGTAAGCAGTGTACAGTAGTGACTGAGGCTTTCAAGCATTGCCAATCATGTCACGACCCCCAGAATGTCCTCGTATAGACCCCCTGAGCAGATGTTTTAGTTTAAAGTAAATGCAGCTTTTCTAAATGTCATAATTTGACATGAAAAATACTGTAGATTCATAGTGATGACATATCGTTCATCATAAGAATATATATTACTGCAAGTGAATTGAATTATGTACATTTACACAGTGGTTCTCAGCCTTTTCAGGCTGCGACCCCCCAAAATAATCCAAACATTGGTCAAATTGTCAAATATTAGAAGCAGAAATTGTGAAAATAGCAGATCTACATGCTCACAACGCCTCGCAACGCGAGGCGTTGTGAGCATGTAGATCTGCTATTTTCACAATGGAATAGATCAAGTCAAACTAAATAAGTCAAACTAAATAATGCCAATAATAATGCTAAGTAATGCCAACTCCTACAATTCCAAGTGCCTGTGCTGGGTGTGGGGTCCCCAGTTTAAATATGATTATTTTGGGGGTCGCGGCCTGAAAAGGTTGAGGACCCCTGCTCTACCCTACAGTGTTGTGTAGCGTGCATCCCCTCCCCGCCCTCCACCCCACACCGCCACCACACTCCCAAAAGAGTCACCTGCCATTTGAAAGTGTCCTGACTCTTGAACCAGACATCAAGTTACCTAAAGCAAGCACTAGCATCTTCATGTTCCCCGCTCACGTTGCTAGTACGGCGCTCGCACGGTGCTCTATATGTTTTGTGTTAACGTAGGCTTGTTTTTTTGTTGTTGACCACGATGTTCAAATGCATATACTGTTGCAGGTTATTTTAGACAGATGCCTTGGTTCATTGTTTAACTGTTATATCGTTTCAATGTACCGATTATTATTTTGATAGTGATTGTTTTTCTAGGTTCTTGGGTTACTCGTGATCCTAGTTTACTGAGGCACTTTTTTGATTGATTGATTATTTTATTAGACAAAAATGTATAGTCAATACAATAGAAATGTAGTACAGTACAAGTACAGTTAAACACCCTGCCTAAAAGGAACATCCCAAATAAGCCCTCTTACAGTCTTTATTACATTGGAAGTCGTTGGTATTTAATTCATGGACATAACACATGGCAAGCAAAGAAAACATTCAATAATATTGCAGATATAAAAACACTATATGTACAGGAAAGGGGAAACAAGGGGGTGGGGCTGAGGTAAGGGGGGTACTCACTTCTCGCCTGTCTATGGGAGAAGTGATAACTACACTACACTGTCTCTCTGCATGTGATGTACGGTATGTGTTAACTTGCTGCTTGTAAGTCGCTCTGGTCAAGAGCGTCTGCTAAATGCTTACATTGCAAAGTAACAACGCAGGACGCTGTGCACCCAGGTGCACGCCGCCAAAGCCAATCATACTCCATGTGCCATCCTTTTAGGATCTCTGTCCGTTCCATGTTTTTGAGTTCTCCAACCCTTCCATTTTGCAGAACGCCACTAGAACGTCACAAACACAACACACACACTGTTTTGTCTTCTCGTTTTTTGCTTTCTGCATTGTTTAACATGTTTTGTTTCTTTCTTTCTTTCCTCCCTTTCCATTGTGTCTGTCTGTCTGTCCACCATCCAGTACCTACAGATGAAATGGCCCCTGCTAGATGTTCAAGGCGGAGGTCTCCAAAGTAGACAAGCACTTAAAGACGCCAGGTCCCCGTCACCGGCCCACATCGTTGTAAGTAAAAAAAAAAAACTCCGCTCTCCTCGGTCCTTAACTCTTCCCCTTTCCTCCCCGCTCTCTCCTCTTCCTTCATTCTCGGCAGAAAGACTCCAAGCTTCATTTCTGCCTTCCTATCAAACAAACAAACAAACCCTTTCTCAAGGCTATAGTCCTCCTAACCTCATTCCCCTGTGAAGCCTGGTGAATGGATGCCTTTGACTAACTTGAAAAGTATGTAGACTCTTTTTTTGTTTTGTTTGTCTTTTACCCCCGAAATCACAGTGACTAACGCATGCAGTCAGTTTTTTTTCTTCTTCTTTTTTTCTGTTGTTTTCTTTTACCTAAGGGCCATGGTAGACGAGCACATTTTGGCACTGGAAGTTTTATATTGATTGTTTTTTGGCAATTCAGCACAGACGAGTTAAACAGGTGTGGTTAGTGAGCGTTAGTGGGCATCGGAGAGGTGCTGTTAAGGCCAGGGTTGTTGTTTTCGGTTCATCCAGGACCATGACGCTATTAACTTAAGTCCAGAGAAAACGCCGGGGCCCTGGCCCAGCCCCGCTCCGCTCCAAGCTGGATAATTATTTTAGAAACCAAACCCCGTATTGACAAGTTCTTAAGAGCACGACCTCAAGGCTGGACCGCTAACATGCATGTCTTTGAGAGCGGCGTGGGAGTTGATTCAACAGTGTTTACCCTCCCATGCAGAGAGTAGTAGCAGTAGCTCTCTGCTATAGCAGAGAGAGAGAGAGAGAGAGAGAGTGGACAGCCATAGGGCCGTAAAGAGTACATACTATATATATCACATTTAGGCCTAGAATTATTGAATGCTTTAGCTATCGAAAAATAGCAGATATACAAGCTCACACCGCGGCACCGAGTGCCGCGCTGCAAGCTTGTAGATCTGCTATTTTTGAAAAAGTCGTAAAAATGTGTGCAAATCTTTGAATATACTGTATGTATTTTCAAAGCGAACATTTGTAACTCAAATTTTGCTTCTGGGGGGTCCCTGGAACTAGCTATTTTGAGATGGGGGGGTCCGTGGCCAAATAAATATCAATTTGGGGGTCCTTCACGTGAAAAGGTTTGAGAACCACTGACATAGTAGTCGGCTCAAGAACAGACTAACTGAGCTCCAGTTAAGTGAAAAAGACCTTTTCTTTGACGATGGCTGGCCAGATTGCTGACATAGAAACATAGGTTTTTAAAAAAAACATAGGATACAAAAGACACTTATAGAATCGGGTCAAAATTCTAATTGTCACGATTTTTCTAAAATAGCAGATCTATTTGCTATTGTTCAATAGTTGTTCAATAGTTAAAGCATAAAATAATGATACACAATAATGCGTACCCGTTCTGAATGGGATATATATATATATATATATATATATATATATATATATATATATATATATACACTTATATACGTAGCACAGCGTCTACCCCAGGCATGTCAATATCTAGAGAGGCTAGCAGAGAGAGCTAGCATGTACAGCTTGAACGTGAACTTGATCGTTGTGTGCCACAGGCATAAAGTTTTCCAAGAGGTCAGCCGGAAAGGTTGCGCTTGTGGAGAGGTGTGTGCAGCATGTTGGTCACAGGGTTAGGTTAGCCCAGGCTGGAAAATCAATGAGAGAGAGAGTGGGGAGGAGGTGGTGGAGTTAGTAAGGTGACCGCCAAGCCAAGGCCCTGGGCCATTATTGGCTAAGGTTGTTTAGTTCTTTTTTGTTGTTGTTCAGAGTTGCTGCTTTGAGTGGAGAGTTCCCAGTATAGAGTTGATGTGATGCAGGGACGTGCTGGCCATTGGGAAAAGGGGGACAACTCCCGAACGGCCGGTTCATTCCCGGCCTGGGTCCATTTTGGGGGCTGGGCGGCCAACAAAGTAAATCGTCACTGTCGGGCAGAAACCTCGTATCTCCAAGTTTCAAATTTGTAATTTTTTTTCGCAAAGCAAAGCCCTGCTTCATCATACAAGGCCGCCGCACAAAAGTAGTGAAAACAGCAGATCTACAAGCACACAACGCCTCGCACCGTGAGGCGTTGTGTGCTTGTAGATCGGCTGTTTTCACTAGTTTAAATCATTTTTTAAATTATAAATACAAAACAAACGGTTTTGGACATACAAGGTTTCCACCCGACAACTACGGAATATAGGCCTAACTCATGTAATTGGCCCACTGGCTTGTCACTTGTCATGATCTGAAATGGCAAATCTTTGAGTAGCAGCAGCGCTATAGAGAGAGATCTCTCTCTCTATCGTGCGCAATGAGGGCCTCCCCAACTCTTTTTCCCGGGCTGAATCAGGGGCCCAGCACGTCCCTGATAGAGTTGATGTGTTGTGTCCTCTGGTAGCCGTCCAATGCTGGAGATAGTAGCTGCATGTACGTGACCTTATTGTACACACGTACCACTGGATAGAAGACTTGCAGACGGTAGTCATTTGAACGCTTGAATCCTATACCCTGCAAACTGTAATTTCTTTGCTCTGCGTGGACTTTTGCCCATTCACATTTAAGCACGGCCCGAAATAGCAGGAGGAGTTGACAAAGCTGTTTATTTGAAATAGAAACCCTGTCAGAAGTTTGGTGTTTCAAGACAAAGAGCTGCTGGTGACAGTAGTGTACGTTCGGAACAGAAACGCAGCCCAGCTCTGGTCCGTCTGCCATGCCAACGTTATTTTTATACCTCTGAGTTCAGGGGGCCCCTTCTTACTCGGTTATTTTAAGACTAGCGCTGAGGAGGAGGAGAAGGGGAGGGAAGGAAGGAGGAGAAGGAGAAGAGAAAAGAAAAAAAAGCCCCATCTCTGGTATTATTGAGATGGTCGTAGGCAGGCAGCGCAGGCTGCAGGTAAATAGTTTGACGGTTTTCATCCTGCTATGACTCAACGTTGGCTGTAAATACTCTTGCACTTTGCGTCCTGTCTTAACTAGCTGCTTTTTTTAAAGGGTGGTTTCGTAACGTGGGCGCTCAGCGGAAGCTCAGCGGTTGCAGTTCAAGCAGCACCGTACGTCCTCGCCTTTCCCAGCGCATTATTGTCTCTGTGGGCTTTTGTAACACGTCTTATGATAACGGTTTTGTTTGTTTATTTATGTATTTGGATTGATCGGCGCGACCCGCGATCCTCCGTTTGATCCGGGAGCGAGGCTATAGCGAGATCAGAGGCACTGTTAACGCCGGCGATCAAATTGAACGTGAAATGTGGCTTGTGTTGCCGCCGCTGTTTCTCCCCCACCCACCCTCCACCCCAGCTCTGCCATAATAGTACCCTCCACCTTTGACTGAGGGAGGTTTGATGGAATGTTTCCCTGGTTTGCATCATGCTGGTTAGCCGAGCGGGTCGAGGAGACAGATTATACGACGGGCGCGGCAAGCCCTCTCGGCGCCACTCGAATCAGGCCGAGCCTTCTCTGTTCCTCCCGAGGTGACCCGCGTCGTGCTCCTGCATACGTGAGCCTCTTATCCATACACAGGGGCGTCACACCAAATTCTGGGCCCTGGGTACAAGGATTCACTGCGGGGCCCCCCATGAATGTTAACTATTGAAAAATAGCAGATATACAAGCTCACAGCCGCGCTGCGAGCTTGTAGATCTGCTATTTTTTAAAAATCGTGAAAACTGTGTGCAAGAAACTTATGTTTCTATGTCAGTGGTGCTCAAAAGTTTTCATGTCAAGGACCCCGAAGATGATATGTATTTGGCCACGGACCCCCATCTCAAAATATTTCGTTCCAGGGGCCCCCCAA